>NC_069074.1:84932619-85232619 GCF_025698485.1 Gossypium arboreum
TGACGTGGGAATCCATGAAGTCTTTACGAGCTCCCAATGGTTTGGAACTTTACATTTTGGTCCCTAAACAACCTTTGATCACCTAGGAAGCTTTCATAAGCTCGTGTTAAGCTCGAATAAGTGTGTAAATCTTATTTTAAATGTATTACGAACCTAAAAACTTGAATAAATATGTTTAATTGATTTAGAGTGATAGTAGTTGCTTCAGCAACAAATGTGACATCCCATAACCTTGACCCGATGATCGGGTCGGGAAAGGAGTGTTACAAAATGAATTAAATTAAATTATTAAATTCTAGAAAAATTAAAAAATTCATTTAGCTAAAATCTAAAAAAACCAAAATTAAAATTTTGAATTTTTGAAAAGAGTTAAATAATATTTTTTCCTTGGCTTAAATGAAACTTGGTAAGTGTACTATGTTATTAGTATTATTAAGGCTTTATTCACTATTTGGTCCTTAAGCTATACTTGATCATGGGTCAGGCCGAGCCAAGTTCGAGCCAGGTCAATGCAAGATTTTAGGCCTATTTTTCAAGCTAGGTCAAGCACGGGCCTGGAAAGCAGACCTAAAATTTTGACCAAACTCGACCAAGTTAAAAAAATACTAAACTTGAGCTCAGCTTGACCCACTCATATTAATTTTTTATATATTATTTTTTATATAAAAAAATTAAAAAAATAATACATCAAATTTACTAAAAACATTAAAATAAATGTTTCCCAATAAATTAAAAATACATTAAAAAGTTTTTATACTAAATAACTCTAAGATAAGTGCAACTTAACAAGCAAATGCCTCTAAAATAGTAGCAAAATTAATAACAAAATAAGAGTTATACAATATCCAAATAATAACAATAAAATATTAACAATATAGTAGCAAAATGGAAGCAAAATAACATTAAAATGGTAACAAACTGCTGAAAAATTGGGTTTGAAAAACACAATGGAAAATATGTTTAAGGAAAAATAGGTTTTAAAAAAATTCCCAAAATAAGAACTTAGTTGTGTTATCTAAAGTAATAAACACTTAATCAAAATTGTACCTTTTGATTCATCTAAGATGAATTCTTCGACTGAATAGTCTTCTCTGCTATCCTCAAGCTCACGTCTGTCGAGTGTGAACTCGTTTCGAGTTAGAAAAATTTTCACAAAATTACTGCTGGGGCAATTTTACAATTTCTCTAAATTTTGAGGTCAAGTTGTAAATATGAAAAATATCTCTAGAATATTTCTAAAACAATTTCTTTAGAGAATTTTCTCTCTACAATTTTATTTTGAAGTCAAATTTGTAAAAAATAATGACTCGTGACTCTCTTTATATATGGAGAGTTTATAGAATTTAACTATAACCAAACTTAATCACTTTAATATTAAATTAGTATAATACTTATCAAGATTCTATTAAATTAATAAAACACATATCTAGATAAGCATTCTATTAATCACTTTAATATTAAATTAATAAAATACAATCAAGATAAATATTGAATTAAATTTAATATTAAACTTATTAAAATAATATCATTTTTGTATTAAATTCATTCACTCAATACCCTCTTATTTTATCTCATTACCACCATTGTGTTTTCTTAATGATTAATATGATTACTATCAACAAATGACTGTGATAAATTGCTCGTTCGAGAACAAGCAACCTGTGGTCACGTTCGATGTTTATCCATTACACAATGTCAATGAAAGGATATCGTTAACTCTTTAATCAAGTTATAAATTCCATTATTCTTAGTAAAGTCATGCCAAACACAAGACATGTCTTTAGAGCATAAGCCTCCACTTATATCAAAGTACATGATTTACATACACATGATCAGTGATTAACTCAGAATTAAGTAAATCACACAATGAACGTCACAAGTGAATAATGAATTAATTAACAAACAAGTTCATAATTAATTCATTTTGGGTCCAGCCCAATGTATCATTCTTTCAATGAATACATTTATGTCTCTACCCGTGGAGTTAACTGCTCCGATAGCCAAGACTAGTCATCTCCCTAATTGGAATTGTAAACGAAATAATAATCCTTCTAAGTATTTGAATCAAATACTTACTTTGATTCTTTTACGGAATTACCAACTCGTTTAGATTATCTATTGAAGTAAGTTATATTTCTCATAATGTAAATGTTATTAAAGTGCCACTTATCACTGCTTGAACTTAGACAATCAATTAATTAATATTTATTTGTTGCAATTTTACTATGCATGCAAAACATGAAAGACATAATCATAAAAGACATAATAGTAAAATATGAAATTAATTTTATTTATTTATTCATCGTTCAAATACATAAAAATAATTACATATTTACTACAATATTGACACATTTTCCAACACAAATAATAATAATAAAAAAACAACAAACAACAGTGAAAAAAATATTTAGGCAAATTCGGGTTGGGTTAGGCTTGATCCAAAAAAAATTTACTTGAGGCCCAACCTATTTAGAAAACGGACCTAATTTTGTTTTGTCTTAACTCATTTTTCGGGATTATATTTTTATTCAAACCCTCTCACTTTTTGGGTGGGCCTTCAAGCCTGGACAGGTGGTCCAACCCATGATCAGGTCTATCCTAAACCATACCCATATTCTCAAATTAGTACTATAAATGAATTTTTTTATGAAATTTTTTTGGACCAATTACAAATTATCATGAGTTAATTAAAATTACAGTAGGCCAAGTTAAAATTACCGTGAGTGAAAATGATGACATAATATATTGAGTTGTAATTATTTTTCCTATTTAATTTAAATTAATTAAGAGATAAATAATAAAATATTATATTATCACTAATTGAATTAAAATAATTAAATGATAATATTAAATAATTATTATATCTCTAATTAATTAAATTAATAAGAGATAAATAATAAATAAAGTAGTTTAATTATTGTGGAACACTCATATAAAAAAAGTTAAATTCTACAAGAACTCTCTTGACTAACATATTGTAAAAGAAAGTCGTTTCCAAGCCATTTAACAAAAACTTCGCACTTCACAATTTTAAAAGTCTAGAATTTCTCTAATGAATTCTTTGGAAAAACGATACATCAATTTTGAAGAAAAATCACCTTCTGATTTAGTTCAATTGAAGAGAGGAAGCCAAAAGATGTTTCTGAAGAAAGCCACCTTCCAATCTCATTCAATTAAAGAAAGGAGGTCAAAACCCATTTCAATAGCAAGTCACCACAACACTTGGACAAGATCAAGTCCCAAAGGCCATTGGATCCAAACTCTTTATAACTCAACTTCAAGATTAAGTCTCAAATACCCTTGAATCCAATCAAATCAAATTCTCAAGTAAATATCTTGCCAAACTTAGCTTCAAAATCAAGTCAAAACAACTCCTTAAGCAAATCACATCATTTCAAAATCAAGTCTAGACAAACTTTAAATCAAAGCTCCATCAAAGAGAAGAATCAAATAAATTTCTTTCTAATCAAGAAATTTAGAGATTGTAACTCCTCCAAAATTCATAAATAGAAAATCAACTCCAAAATTTCAAGTCAATTTTCGACTCAAAAATTGTGTGCACTATGCTTTTTTGTCCCATTTTTTATATTTAAATTATAGTTCCATTACAATTTTGGGCTTTATCGATAACAATATTTGAAAAAAATACAATAATCAATTAGAACATATCAGGTGTCCTCATTGATCGTTGTTGTGTTGTTAACCAGTAAGGTAAACATTGATCATAAATCTCATACTTTAAAAATGAAAAATTATTTGGAAGAACACAAAATCAACAAAAGCAACTCTAACATTAATCATAAATCTCATACTTTAAAAGTGAAAAATTATTAGGAAGAATACAAAATCAACAAAAGTAACTCTAATATCATTACTAGAGAATCATTGATTGAAAGTAAAATAAATAAAAGTAAACAAAAGTAAAGTTAAAATAAGTAAATGATTATATACGAAATAGTAACGCCACATCATTCTGCATTTATTTTCTATGCCACATCAGCATTTTCAATTTTAAATTTCAGCATTAGTAGAAGTCAATTCCAAGTTTACACTTACACACACAATTATGCTGTTAACAACAATTCATCACGTGCAGAGGCTTCAATGGTACATTCTCCTTTTAACTTCATTTTTGTGCACGCGTCATTACGCAAATTCCTTTCTTTCACTGACGTTTCAGCCGCGCTAACTTTGGCTCTCAAAATCTTCTTTCTTCGCCGCTTCACTCACACTCCAAACAATCCACAACCATGGATGAAGAATTCTCGCTCGACGATCCTACTCAGTTGCTCGAGTCAGCTTCTGATTTCGCTCACCACCCCGGTTCTCTCAACGACGCCGCTGTCAAAGATTTTCTCGACCGTTTCCCTCTCCCTGTCATCATCAGGCACTCCTTTTTTTTACTTCCACTTAAAATTTCTTTTATGCTCTTTTTTATCTCTTTATTAATTTGGGTATTTCTAGGAATTTCTTTACTGGGTATTTGTTATGTAATTGCAATCATATAACTTTGTTGCTTTGATGCTGAAAGGAACCACTTTTTGTGGGGGATTTGTTTTAGGGTTTTCAGTTTTGACTTAAAATAATGGACTAGCCCTCTTGCAGTGCTTTGCAGACTAAATCCGATGTGCCTGGCCTGGAAAATACTCTGGTTGCTTGTTTGGAGAGAGTGTTTAAGACCAAGTATGGCGCCTCACTCATTCCACAATACATGGTATGCGTTTGGTCTTCACTAAATTAATTGCTTGTTTTTCACTTGTAAAGGAAAAACAGTTGATTAGCTTCAAATGTAATATATATTGTTTGGATGACCTGTGGGAATGGGAATCTTCAGATAATATTAGCATTACAAAAACATTTTGATGTTTCGAGTATAGGCTTGAGTTGCTAGTGATTATTAATTCCTTGATAGTTATGTTTTGGGTTTCAAATGTTCCAGAATGGACACAGTTTTTGACGTGTTTTAAGATCTTGAATAAGTTAGTCTAAAGTAGCATTTTTAACAGTTTGGACTTCGGAATTTATAATGTCCTCATTTATATAGGCTTGTGAATTTATTACGAAATTTGAAGCTACATCTTCTGCTTTTTAGACTTTTGTTCAAGTTGGCCTCAAGGCAGATTCTCAAATTGTTCGTTGTTTATCGTGCAAAACGGTATGTGTACAATTCTAAACATTCTTCAATTATTTCTTTTGTAATTTTTGCACTTACTAAGTTTAATTCTAATGTCAAAGATTTCCTCGTAGCTGTCGTAAGAGTTAAATCTCTAAAAGGTTTTATCCAAGTGTTTGCCACAACTGTTTATTCCAGATCCCTTTCAAGATATCTCTTTTTGGGATGGATCGGACTGACAGTTATTGAGATTTACAATGTTATATGGCCACAGAATTTATGAGCAAAGCATGATCGAATGTGCTTAAATTAAGACAAAATTAATATACCATTGTAAATTAACTTGTTTTTTTTTTTTTTTCTAAATGTTGATAACTTCATCCAGGTTTCATCCTTTTTAAAGAACTTTGATGACAAATCTATATACGCCATAAAGCTGATTATTGACTGTGATATTTATCCACTCTTACTGGACTGTCTGGTAAATGGGTAAGAACCTATAACACCGAGCCTTGAAACCTATACCTTCATTGTTCATGGTTTAGCTTCGTATTTGCAGTAAAATTTGTCATATTCTCTCTTATCCTTTTTGTTTTGTGCATGTGAAGTTTTTTGGGTTCATTTTACTTGGAATTTGTGATGCCATTGATCATATGAGCTGTCATAGCTTACAGTTACAAAAACTTTGTTCATCCTTTTTTTGGGTTGGAAGTCAATAAGCTTTATATTTGTCATCCAGGCTTCTTTTCTGAAAATTTTAATTAATTTTGATGAATTGGTAATCATAAATGGTGTGGTAAGGTTCTTGGACTGTTTCTGCTAATCTTCTTTTTGGCTCTCTAATCTGGCATGTTTTAAAGAGGTGTACGGAAAATTATAGAGGATTTCAAGGGTGTAATGGGGAAAATGTAGGATAAATTTAAATGTGTGAGTTTAGGGGATACTGTGATGAATATGGTAACCACACCGCTTTCTTTTGCCTCAATTGTATTGTAGTACTGGAGATATTTTGGCACTGCTTCTTAGAGATGGCAATTATTTGAAGTAGTTTGAAGAGCATACTCACTGATAATAAAGGTTATGAAAGTTGTTTGAAATTTCTCCTTATGCATTACTCACATGCAGTGATGAACAAGTTGCAACTGCTGCGATTGATGCTATCAAGAATTTAGCTCAGTTTCCTGAAGCCATGGTGAGGACTTGGCCTTAGATCACTTGTTCTCTAAGGTTTAATCTTTTTAATGCATTGTTCCATTATAGATTCAGTTTACTGAAATCACAATTCGGTTTTTGTGAAATTTTATGGAGGGCATTATCTTCCCATCTAATTTCAATGAAGCTACACACCTTGGGAACGTAGCATCTCGATGTTCCTCGCTGGTATGATATTTTTTCTTGTGTGCTCTTTGACCTTTTCTATTACTGGTCTCATCTGTGTTCCCTTTGTTTCATAATCTTCTTCTTATATTTACGGGCATATATTTGAAAGACTGTCAGCTGCTTATACAATTCTTTTACTTGAATTCTAGCTTCTTTAGCAGTCAGCATCACAAAAAATGCCTGGAATTCTGTTTTTTTTAGAGAAAAGATAGTCTTTGCTAATGTCTATTTAATTTTATCATTTTTAGATGTCTGCAATGGCATGAAATTTAAAACCCCAGCTAAGCACCAGTTCCAAATTTTGACATTTATGTAGTTTATGCATATGCACTGGAAATTTTCTTATAGTTGGATTCCCGTCTTAACTGTAAATCCTTTTTCAGGGGCGTGTCCGTGTTTTATCATTGATAGTGAAGTTATTCTCTATTTCCAGCTCCATAGCATCTGTAATATATAATTCAAATCTGCTCAGTTTATTGGAGACCGAGATCAAGAATTCAAATGACACCCTTGTAACCCTAAGTGCTTTAGAGCTCTTGTATGAGGTTATTCATTTAACCCTGGCCCAGAACGCATATCTTTAATTATTAAACTTTTTATGTGCATTTTGAATGGAATATTGACTAGACAGTTATGCAGTTGACTGAAGTCCAGCATGGTGCACAGTTCTTGGCAAGGACCACCTTTCAATTACTTCATTCTATAATCAGGTACTTATATGAGGATTAATTATATATATTTTTATTTTATAAAACTATTGTTACTTTTTTTACAACCAGTTTTTCATTGTTTATATTGTAATCCCCTTTATTTACCTTATAGCAACTCATCGATGGAATCAATTCTACGATCAAGAGCATTGATGATAAGTGGAAGGCTTTTATCCAAGGAGAACATATACATGTTTGTTGATGAACCAAGTAAGGGTTATGCCTCTCATTTCTGAAATTCATTCATTGAAGAGACTGTCACTTACTTTAATTTTACTTAGAATTAAGGATCCATGGAAGCATAAAAGACTGAAAATGTAACTCTTGTTATGATTTTATTGTTGTTATAATTTTACTTGGGTCTTTCTTTGTTCTGGATGCTGTGGCAATATTCTCTTTGCACCTTGTACCCAACTGTGGGTTTCCCTATTGCACAGTGCTAGGACGAGAAAAAGCGATAACCAACTAAAAAAATCCTGGAAATTTGAAATTTGGTTACTATCATGAAGGACATAATCTTTATTCTTTACTCATTTTCCTGAATATTTTATGCATATAGGTATATATGTTTTGAGCTCCCCTCATTTCTTCTATATTCAGGTGCCAAAAGTTTGATTTCAGCCATTGATGTGAGACTTGGGCTGTTGGATAGTCAAGATACCGATGAACGTGAATCTGCACTTGAAGCTCTTGGTGGAATAGGATCATGTAAGTAATTTTTAGGCCTATATCTCTCGGACTCAAGTGTGAGTGTCAAATATGGGTATTTATCCAATATGATAACTTTTAGTTGTTTCAATTTTTTTCATACATTTGGGGGGTCATACCCCAATACCTATGTCCAAACATGTTTCAGACTCAGGTACTCCCAGAAAAACCCGAGATGGGTAGTAGATTAAGAGATTATACATTATGTTAATAATCCTAAAACGATTACTTTTTATGCCTGATTTTTTCCTCCTATTTTCTGATGCTTTTAGCAATCCAAGGAGCTGTGTTGCTGCTGACAAGTTTTCCTCCTGCTGCAAGGCATATTGTTCATGCTGCATTTGATCGGCAAGGAGGTGGTAAACAGTTGGTAAGCATGTAATATTCATTTGCTTTTTTATCTGTTCTCATTTTGCCTGATATTCTTCACTGTTCATAATGCATTACATACTTCGGAGACTCTTTGACTAAGTCGATTAAGAATCAAAATCACAGCATAAATACAACTATGCATGTGTTTCTCTGTTATGTTGAAATATGATATCTCAGTGATTCTTAAATGATCCGACTCATGACTGGGTTAAATCATTACCTATTTGTTCATAAATAGCCTTCCACTAATGTTATCTTAAACTATCTACTTTGATTAACCCATCAGCAAGTATGGCCATTTTTCTATGTGCTTGGAGGTTCATATTAGAGAATACATATGTGAATAAGGATTTATATGTTTCAGTTGTATTTTCAGTGGAGATTAGCCTGTTAGCTTTCCTGTGGTTTCTTAAGCATCAACTTTGTTCACCTTCCATACATATATTGGTTTTTCTTTGAGCTTTAAAAAAGTTTCACCCTAATGTTTAAAGAGTCCATGTAGTTCACAGGAAATAGTAGTTTTCACCTGGCTGCTTGGGAATCTGATGTAACTTCTATTATGACATTGTCTGAACTGGCAAAATATGTCTTGAAGTTGATCTTTGCCAGAGCATATTCTGCACAACTATCAGATTGCTTTTTCACTTTAGTATTCTGACTGCTGATGGGTTTTCATATTGCAATTTAGGCTGCATTGCATGCTTTGGGGAACATTCTGGGAGAAAACCGACCTGAGGATGGTTTAATATTAAATGGTGATGCAGAAGAAAGTCTTCGACGTCTGGTCTATGAAGTAGCATCAGAAAGTTCGAAGCTGACACCATCTGTAAGCAATTCTAAAAGAAATATGCTATCCTTCTTTATCTTGAAGGATGTTGTTTAATGTCATCCTTTAAATGATTTGGAAAGTATATAGTAAGCAAAGGGAAAAAGGTTATCATGTCAATCCCAAGTACATTCTTGAACTCATATGCATTGCATCTTCTCCGATATTTTCCTTTAAAAAATGTTCATTAATGTCTTTTGCACGATTGGCAGGGTCTTTTGCTATCAGTTCTTCAACAGGCTGCAGAATTTCGTCTGGCTGTGAGTGTTTCTTCTTGACAATCAATCTATATTTTTTTTTTGACACATTGGGTTTACGTTTATGATAGAAACCAGTTAAGTTTCAGAGGTTCCTATTTAAGCTTTTTCCTACTAGCAAAGCTTTAGATTCTGGGGCTTACCTACTTCCCATATTCCTTGTTTGTAATAGGTATTTTACCAGGATATTGGTCAGAATTTGACGCTATTTACTTTGTAAAAATGGTTTTTATTATGAACTTTGAAGAGCACTAGCGGATGTATAACATAGACTCTGCTGTTAACACTACTTTGTTTGCTGCCAAGATGAGAAAATGGAACTTTTGACTTGTATTACAATATTTACGCCCCTCCCCAACCCCAGAAAACCCAAAAAAAAAAAAAAAAAGAAAGAAAGAGAAGATTTTGAGCCCCTATGTTATAGTTTAAATTGTTTTGACCTTACCTCTAGGAGTCATTCCGTAGTAATTTCTCTAGATTCAAGGGAAGAACTTTTAATTGCTAACCGTTTACTTATCTAAGAAATGAAAATAAAATAACTTCCTGTTAAGGGCAACCAGATTCTTAAGTCCAATGAACTGAAGAACAAGAATACACCTGGATTTACCTGTTGTGGTTGCAGCATAAGATGAAATAGAAGAGCTTTGACCTTTGAAGCTGTTTGTATTTGTTCCCCCACCAATGTCATGCTTTGTTTTGGTGCACATGTTTTTCTAAATGACCATACGTCAAGAAATTAACATTGTATCATTCTTGCTGATATCAGGGGTACAGAGTAATAACAGGGTTAGTAGCTCGATTATGGTGCCTGATGGAGATTTGCTCAAAACTGGAGATAATAAACATAGTGACTGATCCAACTGCCGAAACTACAAAAATAGGTATTGCTTTCAACATTGTAATACATCACCTCCTGCTTTCAACATCGTAATACATCACCTCGTGCTTTCAACATCGTAATACATCACCTCCTTTCTTTTCCAAATCGAAATGTCTCCATTCTTTGGAACAACCGTAGCTCCCTTATACACATGAAATCATCTTTGGCTATTTCTTGTCTAATCTTTTGAGCACTAAAAGGAATCAGACTCCCATGTTTCCTTTTTCTCTTATGTTGTATGATCGTCTTGTCAAAGTTACACTTTACAATTATTTCTGTGCTGTTAGCTATGGAGGCTAGATACAACTGTTGCAAGGCAATCCACAAGTCATTCATGTCAAGTAAACTCGTCAGCGACCCTGCACTCTCTGGCATAGCTGGGAAGGTTAGTTATAAACTAATATGCTTCCTGCCTCTTTTATTCCACATTTTGGGCATGATGTGAATTCCATGGTGGTCTCAAAAGAGATCTCAAATTCATACCGAGCATGTGATTTGGTAACTGTAATTTATACCCTTTTCATAACATCCATAGATGTAATCTATGTTGCTCCGACTTGAAGTACCGTGTCTGACACCTGTGTCAAAGGTCACATATTTGGATGAGTCCCATCAAGGACCTGTATCCAAGTAACATAAGATTACATCACTCTGATCTGCAGTTTGCAAACTCTGTTTGTCATTGTATATGGCAAGTATGATGATTCATGGCTATTTTTGGAATGCAGTTGCAAGAAGCTGTTCAGAGGGGTCCATATCTGGTAAGAAAACATACTGAAGCAACTCCAGTAGTAATGACAGCTGAAAGATTTTAGGTTTTTGGGAAGCTAATTAGATACAATATGGGAGGATGTTTATATTTGACATGTTTGTGTGTTTACATAACCGATATGTAAATGTTAAATGCCAAATGACCGTTGTTTCAACTTCATAGTTCATATTTTTGATCTTGCACTGAAATGTCTAAATATGGGAATGGCAACAAAGGCCATTTTTCATATGTTTTGGTTTCCCCCACAAAGTAACAGGTTATAGATTTTCTTTTTCGAACTGGTATCCTTATAATCTAAACACTAATATTATAAGTTACAGACTTCATCAATGTTGCATTTTTTACATGATTATATTATTAAATATATTTATTAATTGAATCAAAATTGTTTTCTTATTTTCATATTAAATTAAAGTTTGTGTGTTATGTTTTTGAACCAAAAGATTTGTGTATTTATATTGCATAAATTTTGGAATTTATTTTATATACTTATAATTTTTAAAATTTATAGTAAAATATTTAAAATATATTTTAAAATTACCTGTGGATATCTAACTATCAAATATTAATTTTTTTAATGGAAGGGTTTTTATATGAATTTTAATCTTTTGATATGAAGTTTAAATTTGATTAAAAGTTTGATTTCTTTTGATTTGATGTAAAATTAGTTAAAATTGGATTCTTGCATTAATTAAATTATGATTAGTAAATTAGCGGATGAAAAATTTTAGGTAACAAATCTATATTAAATTGATAATGAAATTAAATATAGTTTTTGATTGAAATGTTAAAATGGATGGAATGAATATTTTGAAGTTTTGAGCTCTGTTCATATATCTTTCTTAAAGTATGCTGTTGGTCCTTCTACTTTATAAGTTGGAATTTAGTTATTGTATTTTTATTTTTAGGAATATAGTCTTTTTATTTTTTATATTTTAAAATTTAGGTTTAGTTGTTAATACTGATATGATTAATTTTTTGTTATACTTATTAATGTGACATTTTGAAAATTAAAAATAACGGTGTAATGAATAGAAATTTAATTTTTTGAAAAATAAATGACTAAATTCTTAAAATTAAAGTACAAAGACTAAATTTCTGTTCTTAACATGGAATTATGGCATATTTTAAATTTTTTTGAATTATATGTAAAAGACAAAACTGCTAATAAAATTATATTTGATGATTTTTAAAATATTATGCATTTGGTAATTTCACTAGGTTGGGTCTCAATTAGAAATAAGAAAAATACACTATTAGTCACTAAATTATAGGTAAATTTTTGTTTTGGTCATTTAACTAAAAAAAAGTTACAATTGAGCCACTAAATTATTCAGAAGTATTCATTTGCCATTGGGGGGTGAAAATTTATGTTATATGGTTTTCTCTATTTGCACTACTTATCAATCAAAAGTTCGCTTTCCCCTTATCTTTACAATTTAGTTTTTTTCATGAAACAACTTTAAACATAACGAATCTGAGAACCAAATTTGGAAATATGATCTTCGATCTTCTACATTGTTTACCAAATCATCTTGGATCTAAGATATGTTTTTTTACTCGTCAATAGGTAATGGTCCATCGTAGCAATCGTTGAATTTTTATTCGTCAATTGGTAATGATTCATCGTACCAATCGTTGAATTGTTACTTGGAGCTCGTTGATGAAACTTTAAAAAAAAAAAAAAACCTTAACAGGCCAATGACTTAAATAATTTTTTTTTGAATAGTTTAGTGATTTAAACGAAAACCTCTCAGTGACCGAATTATAACTTTGTTTAGTTAAATGGCAAAAATAAAGACTTACCAATAGTTTCGTAACTAATGGTGTAGTTTACCCTTGAAAATAACACCAATTCAATCAACACTTTAAATAATAATATTAGAGATGGCAAAGGGGGCCGGATTGATTTTTGCATTCCTTGACTCTAACCTGAAGCTTAACCACCCTAACCTAACCTCAACTCTTAAGAAAAAAATTCCGTCCCAAATTTGAAATTTAATAAAAGACTCGACTCCTCGTCACCCCATCTCGAATTTAATTTAATTTTTTTGTTATTTATTTAGAAGTAAATAACATTACAGTTTTTAATTGTTTTATTTTTTATTTTGAAGTAAATAAGATTTTCTCTTGGGTGAGTACTTAGAAAGAATGGGGGTAAAATAGGAATTATAAAAAAATCCACTCAAGCTTTACGCCTATGCCCTCTGTTCTGGCTATGGATATATCGGATAAGCAAAAAGGCTGAAGACAATAAATAAAAAAACCATAACATATAGCTCAAATTTCATTTGTTTAGATAATATATAGGAAGGGGAAGAAACTGAGAAAGCAAAAATGGCGACTGCACTTAACTGTTGCTTGTCTTCTTCATGCTTCTCTCTTCAATCTAAGCTCAATTCCCTTTCACTTAAAACCAATATCAACTCTTCTTCTTCTTATGCTTTCAAGACTCTCAGTTTCTCCAGTAACCTCTCTCACAATCTCTTCTCCAAAGGTATGGTGTTTTTTTATCCTTTTTTTCCCCTCATATTATCATTTTTTATGCAATACCCATTTCTCTTTCTGTTAAATTGTAGTGAAATTCTTATTATTTTAAGTTTCAGTTGACGGGTCATTATAATTTTAGGAGAAAAATGAACCCTTTGCTACTGCTAGTTTTATGGTGGTTTTTATATGATTTCATTGCCCCACATTTTTGTTTTTTCTCGGATGAATTCAATGTTTGGTTGGCAAGAAATTCCTGGGGAAAGTTGAATTTTGGTTAAGTATTTGATTCTGAGTATATTATCAGCATTTTCGATTTGCCTATTGTAGTCCTTCACTTGTTTCATACTGTACATTTCTTGGCAATTTAATTGAGCTTTTTGGGAATTTAGTATTTTTTAGCTATTTGTTTTATGTAGTTTAATTCCCCTTTTTCTCTTAGTGAATAGTCAACATTTTAGTTATGAACTGCTTCCATAAAATAATTTTCCTTTTTGTGAAAATTGATGATGAATTTTGATTTGTTTGGTGTTTTTTTTTCAGGGAATCTGTCTTTTAGTACAGTGACTCCAAAACCATTTCATCGTTCTGTTGTTGTTTGTGAGGTTGCACCAAAGAAGAAGGCTGATTCAGCTGCTAAGAGGGCTAGACAAGCCGAGAAAAGGCGGGTTTACCACAAAGCGAAGAAATCCGAAGTCAAAACCCGAATGAAGAAGGTATTAACCTTTCCAATTTACTACTTTGATTTTTTTTTACCAATGGTTATAGACTCAATTCTGTTCATAGGATTCTAGAAATGTTGAATTTTGGACTTTTATGTGTCCTAGAGTACTCTCAGTTGTTCTCACACAAGAGCCAGTACGTAAGCTACTATTTGAATCCCAATATGCCTCGTCATTTGACAAGATTCGTATGAAAGCATTCTGCAAGGTCCACCATTTGCATAACATATTAGCATAATCATAATGGTTTTTTGGTTTTTGTATATCTTTTCAATTGAGTTACTATACTTGCTGGATGATTTGGTTATACGTCAATGAAGCATATGCATAATGCGGTGACGTTGAGTGGTTATCACTCATCTCGAGTCCAAAGTCTTTGGTTTGCCAATTATTCTCATTAGTAGATGGTACAGTTTAGGGCCACATGTGGGAGCCTTTGGAGTTCTTTTATATTTTCTATTTTGCCGGGAAAGATTCGCGGGAAAATATGAATCTAACTCTGGTACCGGACACAGATTATACTTCCAATCCCAAACCCCTATCTCATCCGCCAATTACCAGGGAAAAGACTCGATTTCTGATTTTTTGCCTTTTCTGCACTTCTGTTTCTTTCTGTGCCTTTACATCTTCTGTTACTTCAAGGGTATAATGCACAGTGCAATAAAGTCGCCCGAGTAAGCAACTCAGACAAGTTCTGGTTAAATCTTTCTTTTGTTATAACGAAAGCTGCATATGCTGAGATCAAATCCCAAATCTGCTAGATACCGCCTCATAAAGGTGGTTGCAAGAACCAGCGGGCTAAGCCGTGGGCTCGGATTAGATGCTTCAATATTCATAATGTTCCATGAAGATTTCTGATTTTTGCCTTTTCTGCACTTCTGTTCCTTTCTGTGCCTTTACATCTTCTGTTACTTCAAAGGTATAATGCACAGTGCAATAAAGTCGCCCGAGTAAGCAGCGCAGGCAAGTTCTGATTAAATCTTCCTTTTGTTATAACGAAAGCTGCATATGCTGAGATCAAACCCCAAATCTGCTAGATACCGCCTCATAAGGTGGTTGCAAGAACCAGCGGGCTAAGCATTGGGTTCGGATTAGATGGTTCAATATTTATAATGTTCCATGAAGTGTCTAATGGCTTTTCTGGTTTTGTTTTTTCGCCAAGGTTTTGGAGGCACTGGATGTGCTGAGGAAGAAGCCTGATGCAGCAGCTGAAGAAATCTTCCCGATTGAGAAGCTGATTGCCGAGGCTTATTCGGTGATCGATAAAGCAGTGAAGGTGGGATCACTGCATAGGAACACTGGAGCTCGTAGAAAGTCGCGGCTTGCTCGGAGAAAGAAGGCCGTAGAGATCCACCATGGATGGTATGCCCCTGTTCCAGCAGAAAATGCAGCCTAGAAGATAAATATCATCGTTTTGAGCCTTTTGAGTTTGTGTCTTAGGCAGGATAATCCAAACTGTACCTTCTGCACCAAGGATGAAATTGAACAGTTTTCATTATAATTATCATTACTATTAATTAAACTACTATGTTTGTGGGTTGATTATTTATTTGTTTCAAATTATAGAGTAAAAATTTGAAAATTAAAATATATTTAAGCTAGGCTTTCATAACTGGATTGATGATGGAACCAGTCAGACTATTGGTTGTACATTTTTATTAAATAAATTATCAAAAATTATAAAAAACAAAAAACCGATTCAATCAGTTTTTAGCTTGATTCAATTGATCATATCAATTCGTTGGTCAACTGGTTTGATACCTCTTTATGGATTGATACCCAGCAAATCCAATCTGATTCAAGCGACCATGAACTACACTTTGTATTTAATCTTTTCACTTTTATTTTCAAGAATTTAATCTTTGAACTTTTAGGATTTAAAAATCTGCCTTCAATTTATATATAACTACTTAACATTTTAATTGAAAAGTTAACAATATTAATTATTTGAATTAATTAATAACATTATAAAAATATAGAGAGCAAATTATGTTAAAATTAAAATATAAAGATTAAATTTCAAATTTAACTATTTTATAAAATGCTAAAAAGAAAAGAGGATGGTTGATGTGTGACATGTGTGTTTTTTCATTTTTTTGAGTTTTTATTTTATTTCTCAAGGCATCTACTAGCAGGAGCGGATTTAAACAACAGTTTACAGGAGAAATTAAATTATAATTTTATAATAGTAAAAATGTAATTTACTATTTTAATAGTCTATATTTTTATAATTTTAAAGGATTAAATCATTTTTTATCATTTTAGAGGAAACCAAAGTACAATTTTACCTTTATTAATTTAAATTTTCAAAATTTTAAAAGACCCAAATTGAGTAATTAATCTTTTACCATTTTTTTATCAATTTTTGGTTCTGAATCTAAATTAATTCTCTAGTCAATCTATTGAATCAACCAATTTTAATTTCTTTTTATTATTGCAGTGCAATTGACAGATAATTATGTTTTCAAGCACAAATAATTAAAACTAAAATAAATTAGTATAAAAAATAAAATTTATTAAAATTTAGATAATAATAGATTTGAATATAGTTTACACATTATGAGATGCATAGTTTACTTAATGTATGATAAAAAAATTTAACCTTCAATTTTACCATTTAACTGAACCCTAAGCCTCGTTACAATTAAATTTTAAAATATAAATTATTCTCGAATGTTAAAAAAATTAAAATCAAATAGGAAAAGAAATATCAGGTAATAAATTCTAATGAAAGTATGGAATTTTTATAGATTAAATTATGTATCTACATTTTCATTCATATTTTAACCATAATTGTTATAGATTTGGTGGTCGAAATCCCATTGTAATTTCGTTATCACCATTGCTTGGCAGTCTTCACGCAGTAAATTAAATAATTCGTATAAATAAAATAAATAAATAATTATATATATAATAAAATAATTTGTATAATTTGTATTTAAATTGTTGGATATGAAAAACTAATAAATAAAGTAATAAAAAGCATAAATCAAAAAAAAGAAACGGGTTTAATTAGATGTTGAAGTTTGTTTTATACAGTTTCCTTAGGACAAATTCAGTCGCTTCTACAGTACTTAGAGAAATGTTGGTAAAATATCTCCTAGGATTAAACAACACGATGATCGAAGTAGTAACATCTCTACAGTGATCAATGAACAAACCATTCATTTTTTCTATCACCAAAACGTTGGAAAATATGGAGAGAAAAAGAGAAGAATTTTGGAGAGAAATAATCTGTGTGAGAGAGTGAGATTGAGCAAAAAACTTTGATGAAGTCTTAGCCTTTTATAGGCATTTAAGGTGGAGGAATTTTGAAAATATCCATGTATAAGAAGACAAAATTTACATTTAAAGGGGCAATTAAATCAATTTAATTAGAATTAAATAAAATCAGGATATATGTTCTTTTAAATCAGATTTTGTATATATTTGTTGAGAAAAAATAAATTTCGTGTTGGGCTAAAATATCCGCAGGCCCATTTTGGGCCCGACATTTCACATCGCTCACGTCGTACAGGTGCACCTCAACGGGTTTGGACCTACATCCCCCTACGCGCGAGGTAAGATTCCAAGCTTAGTCATTCAATCACTTTTTAAGTGGATTCTCATATATATACACATCTCACACTTGGTTTTTAACCAATGTGAGATCTAAGTCTTTCTTTTTTTCAACAAATATTCACAAGTAATTTATTTTGAACATCAATTTTTCTTTTATCACTTAACTATTTTGAGCATATGATATATCGTTGTAAAGGTCTTATGTAGTGGAATATGAAACCATAATTTTATAATTCAACTCTACACCTTATTGAGAATATGCTTTAAAGTTCCCATAAATTATAATTTTTTCAACAATTTGGTGGAGCCTGGAAAATATGGGAAGTCAGTCTACACCAATCCATGTCAATCCCTTTAAAACATGACTCAGGCTTCCTTTGGATTGGATTTTACCTATGGTGCGATGGAATATTGGGTGAATATTCCTTTTCACTGCACTGGTTTCTTATTTTGGAAGATTTGAGGTGCAATGCAATTGAGCACTCTCAACACACTGCTGCTCTCAATTTTCACTGGAGCTAAAGGTGCCAGTGGAGAAAAAACTGAGCTCGGTTTCTTTATTAATCTTGTTCTTTTTTTTTTTTGAGTTTTATAGAAAGTAAAATATTATTAGATATTATTATATAATTTTTATACAACAATTTAATAAATATATAAATTTATTATCATAAATATATAATTTTAATTATTATTTAATATAAAATAATTTAAATATGTTTTATTATTTATTATTAATATAATTTAAAAATATTTAATTTTTATTGCATATGATTTTAATATTTTAATTATCATTTTATAAAAATAAAATTTAATTTTATGTTATATTATTTAATATTAATATAAATTTAATTATTTATTTTATTATAAATACATTGTAATCTAATGTCTATAATGGTCATTTTTTATTCTCATCTCACCGCTACAGCTACGTTTGAATCCAAACGTATATCCACCGTTATTTCTAATCTCATTGCTACAGTATCCAATCTTATCACTAAAGTAACTAATCTCACCACCACTATTAATTTTAACCTCATCGGAGATAAACACACCGCTCATCCAAACTAAGTCTCAATCTCACGAGTGAATTCAAAAAACTTATTTAATGGCCGAAATCATATTATAATTTGTACGATAGTAAAAATATAATTTATATCTTTATAATTTTAAATAATTAAATTAATTTTTTATCCAATATACAATTTTATTTGGAAACATTTTTCCATTTTACGCCCCCGCTCAGTCTACACAGCCTCCCCCATATAAATGGCAGTTAAAAATGAGTGTAAGATGACGACGTCTCATCATTACTCATGAGCACACCAACCAAAGCAATACTTTTACAACGCCAAACCCACCTCCACCCAACATTCAAACCCATGTCTGCTCTTACTTTACCATAGACTAACGTTTCGGAAAGTAATCCATGTCGCAAGCCACAACCTTAAGCAGACCATTTGTCAATTTTGCTCCCACCCACCATCTCTCCAACACTCCACTATCCATCCGCCCAAGCCCCACATTTATATTTTCTCCTCAACCCCTCTGCTGCCTCTTGGTTAGTAAATTAAATTCAATCTTCATAAGACGTTCAAGCCTTTTGAAGCCAAAGGCTACCTTTGTCCACACTTCTCCATCTCATTTATGTTTTGAGGGCTAATTGAGTTTACAGTAATCATATTAATCATTAACATAATATAACGGTGGTAATAAGATAAAATAAAATTTTATTAAGTAAATGGGTTTATCTTAAAGTAATTAAGAATATAATAAGGAGTTTTTAATTAGGATACCTCTTATAAACTAACTTCATTATTAAGGAAATTGTGAATTATCGGAACAATATTTCCGGAAATAATTACAATTACTCGATTTTAATTGTATATGTTCGATTGTTCTCTCCACTAACTCTCAAAAACTCAATCAGATTGTATTTTGATCAGAAGACAGTTTTATGAGTCAAGAAATAATTTAATAGTTTGGATCTAAGAGTCTTTGAGACTTGATCTTGGATAGTTGAGCCTACTTCAAAGATCGTCTAGACTTAATCTTGAAAATAACCTTTATCTCTTTTGTATTGGTGCAAACCGAATTGGGGAGACCTTTGATCCAAAAGTCGCTTAGACTTGATCTTGGATGGAAGGATGATTTTGCTTCATGGGCCTTCTAAGCTTGATTAGGGGTGAATAAAACTCGATTCGACTCAAAATTTTGATTTTTTTTAATTTTCAGATAATAGAATTGAGTTATTTGGTTTTTCTTTTTAGTACTCAAATAAGTAATTTGATTTTTCAAAATTGAATTAAGTTGAATTTTACAACTTAAATAACAAATTGGTGTAAGTGTCCTTTGGGTCCTTGATAGTTTTCAAGATGTGCAAATTGGTCCTAAAAACCAAAAAGTTCAAAATAATCTTCAAAATTTCAAAATATTTATAATTATTTTTCAATTTTTTATAAATTATATAAATTCAAAAATAAAAATTATTAAAATCTTGAAATTTATATAACAATTCTAATTTATATATTTTTAAAAACTTCCAAAATGAGAAATTTAAATTAAGTTTATCATCTAATTATCTTTTTTTTCCTCTTCTTTTATTGTTAAAAGAGTTCTTAAAAATATGGTGTTAATGTTGTTTAAATTGGAATTTAGTCATAATATCAACAATATTTTAGTATAACCAATTTAATTTTTTTTAAATTTCAACTCAAAAAGTTTATTCGATTAAATTTGACTCGATATAACTTGACTCAACTTGAAATCATTTCACTTTACACGATCCAATAAATTTTCAAATCGAGTTAGAATAATAAAATATGAATCGTCAACTCTATAAAATCAAAATTTTTTCACTCGGTTCAATTGAACACTCACCCTTAAGCTTGATCTTAAAGAAAAAAGGGCTTAGCCTCCTTTCTTTCGGTTTAACATGATTAAAGAGCAACTTTCTTCAGAATTGATGTATTGTTCTTCAAAATTTCTTCGTCTTTTTTTTTTTAAATTTCTTTAAGAATTTCTTCAGATTTTGGAGAGAGTTTCAAGTTTGAACAATCTTTTCTCTAAGGAATTTATAGATTTCTAAACTTTTGAATTTGTGAAGCTTTTGTCGATGGCTCGAAAGTGACCTATTTTATAATGTCAAAGAGTCAAATTAATGAGAGTTTTGTAGAATATAAACTATTAGTTTAAAGTGATCCATCAAGATAAATTATTTTATTTAATATTTATTTTTATTAATTTAATTAATTTATAAATAAAATAACTATTTAATATTATCACTCAATTATTTTAATTTAATTACTGATAATACAAATTTTTTATTATGTGTCTATTAATTAATTTGATTTAATGAAAATAAACTAATTATGAGAAAATCTTAAAAATGAAAAAATATTTTTACAATATTCAAATCAAAAAGGGAAAATCTTTTATCAGAAAATGAGAGAAAAATAAATAAGAAATGGATTGATAAAGCTCATGGGCACATTGTCACTTTAAGTGCACAAAGCCAGAAGCAGATACGTGTCAATATCAGAACCAAACAACCAAACCCACTTACAACCGTTGGATCCCATTGACCACTTCAAAGCCGACAGTTCCTTCCAAATAAGTTTCCAGAAAATTACGAGATCCGACTCACGCGGCATGAGACACACAGCTCCCTCCAAAAAAAAAAAAAAGAGAAGATAATCGCCGTCACTATGAGTAACTTTGCCGTTAATCCTAACAAACATCCAAACAAAGCAACTGCGAAATCGCCGTTTTAACCGCCGTTATCAAACGCCGTCCTCGATTGAGATACATTGCCATTTTCTGGCAGACACGTGGATTCCCTAAAGTTTTTATTGCAAGTGGGGCCACTATGTTTTTTTTCTTATTTTTTTGCTGCGGCAGAGGCGGCTACGAGTCGGGATTCATTTAATTTATATCAATTATTTATGTTCACTTAACACTTTGGTTGTGTGGATTAGGGCAGTCAAAAGACTGGGATGACTCAGTCACTAGAATCCGATGCAACCGGTACTATATTAATTATTCCATCATCTCTTCTTTTTAACACGTGTACAGTCTGATCTCTTTGTGCGTGTGGGTCCTCTTAACATTTATCCTGTTTGAAAAATGAAGACGCGGTTTCGCGTTATGTCCAAAGGTTTTTTCTTGGAAGAGCCCGTTTTAAATCTTATGCAAGGTACCATCAACATCACCATTAAATTTTTTAAAGTAATTTTTTAATGTATTTATAATAATGAGTTTTAAATTAATTAATAGAGTAAATATTGATAATGAGTTCTAAAATTATTTTATATATAGAGTAAATTTTTAAAATAAATAAAAAGCCTTAGGATTTGCCTTTTTTTTTAAGAATTAATTCTTTTAAATCAAACATTTAACCTTAAATTTATATTCAAACAAACTTTTAATATGTATATCAAATTTTATAATTGAATTTATACTAGAGAGTGAATGAACGTGGCGGAAAATGATTGGAAGCCGATATTGAACTAAAGTGGTTCTTGCAACAGAAAACGAACTCCCACAAATCCTGCTTTGACTGCCGAGACGGTGCGTTCTATAGCTCACCCTTCTTCTATATAAACCCGCTTCTCCCTAGCCATTGTCTTTAACCCATTTTCCCTTCCCATCGGTTCATCTCACTACTGTTCAAGCGAAGTTACTTAAAGAAAGGAAAACCCATGGCTCCTAGATCAAAACCCAGCCCGATTAGCCCGAATCCCGACCCGAGTTCTAAGGAGATCCGCTATCGCGGCGTTAGGAAGCGCCCATGGGGCCGTTACGCAGCCGAGATCCGAGATCCGAGGAAAAAGACTCGAGTCTGGCTCGGCACCTTCGACACCGCCGAGGAAGCAGCGCGTGCTTACGATGCGAAGGCGCGAGAGTTCCGCGGCGCTAAGGCGAAAACAAATTTCGCCGACAACAACGCCAACGACTTCACGCGCAGCCCTAGCCAGAGCAGCACCGTGGAGTCTTCTCCGCCGCCACTTGACCTTACTCTGGCCAGCGCGTGTTCTTCCCTTCCTGTGACGGCGCAGCGTCCGGTTTACTTCTTCGATGCCTTCGCTACTGGCGGTTCGGGTTGCCCCGCATCCGGCTTCGCTCAAAGCGACTCCGATTCGTCGTCGTCTGTTGTAGATTTTGAAGGAGGAGTGCGGCGTAGAGTGTTTGATCTTGATCTTAACCAGCTGCCAGCTGAAATGGATTGATTTGCCTCCTTTTTTCAATATGTCGTTTTGAGCTTCAATTCTCAGCGTTTTGGGCTTTCCTTTTTCTTTTTTTTTTTCCTTAATTTTTGGGTTAAAATTTAAAACTGACATGTAATGTATGATGTATGTAAAAAAAAAAAATTGTAACTCCTAGAGATCTATATTTTTGGCAACTTGAGAAAATTTTCTCAATGTTGTTTCTCCTTTATTATAATTAAAAAAAAATTAATAACAGAAATTAAATACTTTTCCATATTTATTTTCATTTTATCCCTTGCTTTAACATTTTCTAATTTATTATTATTACCAATAAAAATGAACGTAGATTAATACTGCATCAGAGATACAGACAGGCAGTGAATCGACACGTCATCAACAAAATATTAGTTTAGTTAGCGACAGGTTCGGCGGATGTTAGAAAATCTGTTTGATGACATCACGCATGGGATCCCATAAACCGCATTAGTTGTTAGAATAAAATAAACGAAATCAGGTGCATCGAACTACAAAATATCTACTACTTTTGCACATTTGATTGGGCTGATCGAATCCGTCCGATAGATCAGATTCAACATCCAACGGTCAGAATTAAGGAAAACGAAGAGGGATTCAAATGGAGGCAGTTGTTGTGGAAATACTCTTTAAACGGGAGGAATCGACGGCGCAAAGCGAGAGGGTAGAATCATGGGAAATCGGATGGAGGGACCCACAGAGTAATTCCGTGTTGACGAGGTTCATGTCGGGATTTTCGGTTTCTGTCGTCAGGTGCGTTTCTCGCCGCCCAAATATTTATTTTATATACAACTTTTAATTAATTAGTATCAACCAACCTTTCTTTTTTAATCTATTTAATATGCCAAACACGTGGCAGCTGGCTATTAAATTATTTAATCAAGTTTTTATTGTGAGAAATGTATTTTTTATTAAATTAAATTTAATACTTTTTATATTTATTTTTAAGATAAAATTAAAACTTTTGAAATTAGGAAATTTTTTAATAATTTTATTATAAATTTTGGTTATATTTATTTTTTATATAATATCTAAAATTATTTATAATTCTTCCTCAACCTATAAATAGAAAGATAATACATTTTAAGACATTCAAATTCACGTTCTCTTATATTAATAATAATATTCATAATAATCGATAAAAATAAAAACTTTTAAACATATATTTGCAGTTGTTAGTAGTGAATATCCATTTATTATAATTGGAAGGCACATGATACCATTTATTTGCCCTTTACCTAACTTAACAAAGAAGAGAAAACCTTAATTTAAAGCTTTTAAAGTAGTCTAATAAATATAACAATCATTCAATTTTTTTTTTAATCTCAAGGCTTAATGATAAGATTAATATCTCAATTTAATTTAATTTAATTCAATTAATTAATTGTGATTAATTCTAATTAAAATTATTGTTTATAAGTAGTCGTGGAGTCAAGGGGTTGGTAGTGCTTGACCCTAAAATAATTTTTTTAAATTAGACATTTTATAATTTATAAAATTTTAAATTAATATTAGTAAAATTATTTAAAATTATAAATATATAAACTATTAAAATAGTAAAATTATTTTTTACTATCATAAAATATATATAATTTAATTTCAATTCTACAAAAAGAATTTCTAACTTTGCCACTCATTATAATTATAAGTTTGGAAAAATTGAGGTTTACACAAGTTTTTTTTTCTTTTATGTTCTATTATTCATGTTTAAAATTTGTAGTTGTTCCTTCTAATCGGGCTAGTAGGGCCTCAGCCCCCATTAAAATAGAAAATTTTTATTTAAACCCTTTGAAATTTTTAATTAAATTAGTAAAAGTAAAATTATAATTTATCTCCTAAAATAACAAAAATTTAATTTAATTATTTAAAATTATAAAGATAGAAGCTATTAAAATAGTAAAATTACATTTTTACCATCGTAAAAATTACAATTTAATTTTAATCTCTCTTAACAAAATTTTTAACTTCGTCTGTGAACGAAGATGTATCCAAATTTTAAATCTATATTTTATTCCTTGAAAATATAATAACCTTCACTTTTGGTCCCTAACTTACAATAATTTTGTAACTATAACTACCACTTTATTGGTTGATATTATTGTTTAATCATTTTCACATACTGGCTTTTATACCTTTTACCCTTTTTTTTCAAAAGAATATTTTAAGTTCTATCAAATCAAAATAAATTCTTGTTTTTTATTTATATACAATTAATTTTTTGTTCCAATTAAAATTTAAGATGCAATTTAAAAGCCTAACAACCTTTATTTATATATATATATATATATATATATATATATAAGATCGTAGGTTCTCAGTTGACATGAAAAATTAATATTTTGACATAGTATATTCATTTTGTCAACATATGATAATTATTTATATAATTAATTTTTAATTCCATGTCGATTAAAAATACACGCATAGGTCACACTTACTTTATAAATAAGTGTAAATTTCTTCATTATTTTCATAAATTCTCTAGAATTTTTAAGAAAGAACTTATAATTTAAAATTATTTTTATATAATTATATATAATATATTACATTAAAAGAGATAATAATTATTTCTATTGGCTCAAAACAATCTAGATTTATAATTTATTTTTATTTATTTTTAGTCTAAAAGTTAATTTTAATCGCACAACACTCCAATACTGCACTTATCATATAAATGTTAATTTATTTGCTATTTTCATTCAATATTTAATTTTAATCTTATTTTGACTATAAAATACTCTTTTATATATATATATATATATATATATATATATATATAGATGTCAATTAAGTACTCTTTGATAAATTATAGAAAATGAAAATTTTAACATTTAATATTTGAAATATATTTGATAATCAATTTAATTTTTTTATTTAATATAAAAGTTTTAACAAAAAATTGAATAACATAAGTAAGTAGGTAACTATTTATTACTTAATGTATAAAATGTTAAATTTATTTTATTTTATAATAAAATAAATTATATATTTTTAAATGAGATATTCAAATTACCATATGTATCTTTTACCCAAAATAATATAAAATATTATATTAATAAGATTAAAATTAAAAAACTAATACCTTTTTAAAATCAATATTTACTTTCATCAAACAACATAATTATATTCTATACTTATATTTACTAATTTATCAAATAGTTTTTGATATAAAATCTAGCAAAGAAAATTCAATACTTAATTTTGAATCTTCATGATATTAAGGATTAAATTGTAAACACTGTAAAATTTATAATTGAAACAAGAAAAGTGATATGCATGAAAATTTGTTATGTGAAATAAGATATTATAATTAATTATTTGATTAAAGTGCTTATATGGTGAAAAACATTATATGGAAATAGGGACTAAATTGAAAATGTACAAAAATTTAAGTGTGAAACAATTTAATATGTGAATAAGGAAATTATAATAAACGTTTAATGAATATGTTATGAGATGATGAAATATGCATAAAGTATTGTAAAAGTGAAATTGTGGAAAAATATGAAAAAAATTATGATAATGACTAAACTGTTGAACTTAAGAAAATATGTTGATGAAATAATAGAAGTGAAATACATAAAAATCTGATATGTGAAACAAGATATTGAGATAAATTATGTGATTAAAGTGTAGTAGAGAATGTAACATCCCGATGCTTTGACTTGATGTTCAGATTGGATATAGGGGTGTTATAGTAAATAGAGCTTTATCAATTTGGAAAATATCTTACGGTAAAAATTTTGGTAAGACATTTTACGAGAATAATGGGGTAGTTTTATGTTAATTGGAAAACCTTTTACGCTGACCATCCTATTTTACATAAAACAAACATTAGAAAAGACTGAACATATTTTCCGTAAAAACTTTTACATTCAAACAAACGGAGCCTAATACAAAGATTTTTGCAAATAGATAGTGGTGATTTCAATACAGTACATGTGGTCCCCAAAAGTCAACAAATGGTTATGTGCAAATATTTTATATATAAAAATATGAACTAATTAAATGTATCTTTTACTTTAAATACAATAAACATGTATCTATATATAACTACTAATTTACATTATTATTAATTTTATTTATTAAATAACTTAATATTATATTAAAAATTTGATAGATTTTAATAGCTCTTGCGATTATAACTAATTTATACAAGTGAAATTTGATGATATAAATATCATTCTCTCGATTCACTCGATGAGAAGATTAATGATATCACACATATATACACACACGTACTATAGTAATATAAGGTTAAAAAGGAAACAAATAGTCACGTTCAGATTACAGATTTTGAAACATGATACTCTTCATTTGAAGCAATTATTTACAATTTCAACAATTTACACTTTTAGTTATTATCTTTTAAATTTTTAAAGTTATTCCATTGTTTAATAATTTTCTTTCTAATTTTCATATGTTTAATATAAATTTGATTTTAAATAAATTATCTATTTACTTTAATATTTTATTTAATCGAATTAAATCTTATTGTGATAATCTTAAAATTAATTAATATCAAATTGCTAAACTTTGTTTGAAAAAGACGCTATTAATAACATTTATCAAGTCAAATTTATATTTTTAAATATAAAATTACGAAAATTGAATATTAGTAAATTTAACATCAAAACAATTTAATTTAACTATATATAAAATAAATAACATGTATAAGATTATTAATAATATTAGTTAAATTAAAATATATTAATAATCAAACTATGATGAATTTTTTGTGTTATTTTAATATTAAATATTTTTAAAATTAAATAATATTAATATAATTGAATCTAAATTAATTAAATATTTTAAAAATATTTTATAATTACACTATTTTTTCAATTTATTAATGATTTTTAAAAATAAATTCATTAAAATTTTGAATAAAAACTAATGTTATAAAAATGATGTAAAATTAATAGACATAACTAATTTGTGGATAGCAAGAGAATGTAAAATAATTTTAAATAACTAATTAAGTATTAACTCAATTGGTATTGGTATTATTGTCAGTGTCCCAGGAAAACATGGGTTCGAGTGTGTTGAATAGTATCATCCTCTCGTTTAAAAGTTGTGGAGGAGTTATGGTATATTTAAAATATATAAATATAATACCTTTTAAAAAAATCTATTTTCCTAAAAATAAACTGCCTAAAAAATTGAATAAAAAAGTAATATTATAAAAATAATGTAATTATAAACATTAATTTCATTATAGATTGTTATTATATCTGTTATTTTTGATACAATGCATAAAACTATTCATAACCTCTCATCAACTCTTAAATAGAAAGATAATGCGCTTCAGTACACTCGAACTCACGTTCTCTTACATTGATAATAATGTCTATGATAGTCGAGTTAATACTAAAACAAGCGTTTTAATTATATTTTATTTAAAAATATATAAATATAATGGTTTTTAAAAAAAAAAATCTATTTTCCTAAAATCAAACCACCTAAATAAAAAGATGTGAACGCGTGGGCTTTTCTGGATGTGGGGCCCAGTCTTGAATAAACACCGCCAACAACAACACCCCTTTCTTTTAATTCTATTAAAAAAAATTAAAATCGAAAGTCACCAAAGAAAGCGAAACGATTTCGTGATTGAATTTCTCCCCGCACTCTCACGTTGAGAAATGGACATAGAGCCAATGAGGGAGCGACACCTCTGGGGTGGTCACGTGAACTTTTTGTACGGATGTCTTGGTGGGCGGCTGAGAAAAAAGAATAAAAGAAAGGTGCGGGCATTGGGTGACATGTCCGAAGGTGAGTGACAGTTAGGCCGGCGCGGGTTTTGGATACTGGGACCGACATACGCGCTTATTCGACACGTGGTGTCTGTTTGTGAATGTGAAAAGGTGACCGCCTAACCCTCCTTTTTATTTTATTTTATTTTTTGAGCTTCGTAGAGATTGGGCGGCTGACGAGCCAAGAGTGTAGCTTACTGTTGTCACTGTTTGTGCTTCTTGGAGGCTTCCTCGTGTTTTCTTTTTCAATATCATATTTCTAAAAAAATAAAATATTTTTACAATAAATAATTAATTATGCATTAATTATTACCAAACGCATCAAATTTAATTAATAACTAGGTTTTTAATTTAAAATATCAACAAGAGGTCAATTAAATTTTAGATTAATCAGTATGGATATATTTATCATTATAAGAAAATAAATATTCGAGTGTACTAAAGTATATTATTTTTTATTTATAAATTAAAAAGAGGTTATAGATAATTTAAATATTGTGTAAAAAAACAAAAAAAACACTAAATGATGTTTAATTACAAAAGGGTTTAATTAAAGCCAAGATTTGGTTTTAAATTTTATAATTAATATAAAATTGGTTAACCGCCTTATTGCTATATAAATATAAAAATAAAGCTTGACATTTATATGCAATTTTCCAAATTAGTTCATAGAAATTGTAGTAAATACTCTGAAAAGACTATGAAAAGTTGCTTACTTTTTTCTTATTTGAGACTAAATAATTTCTTAAAATGAAAAAACCTTGAAATTATTCAACATCAATTATTGGGAAGTAATTTTGTCATTGAAAAACATTTGACTTCCATTAATTATTATTATTTAAACATTATTATCATAAGAAATTATACTCTTTTTTCTTAATGACAAATATTTAAAAATACGTGATAACAATATTATAGAAGTTTTGTATTAAAGTTATATTACATTTTACTTCGTTAATTTAAAAATAGAGAAATTAATCTATGTATACAATTATATTAAAGAGCAAACCAGTTCTTTTTGTTAAAAAAATCATTAATTTCTACTATATGGTGGTGTGTCACATGTGCTTCATTATGACATGCAGAGATTAATTTTTAACGGTAGAAATAAATAAAATTATTAGCAGAAGGAATAATTTCTTCTTTGATATAATGTACATGGATTAATTTTCTTTTTTTTTTTAATAGATAGAATAAAATACAATCCAACTCTTAATACAAGAATCTTTATTGACGAAAAAAATTCTTTCTAGAACAACTCATTGACGGAACAGTTTATTAACGAAAATCTTTTGCTATGGAATAGAAATAATGAAAAAAATCTTGAAATATGATAAAATTTCTTTTTAACCATTCTTTGAAGGTGTCGACTATGGTGCGAACCAGTTGCATCTCAACCGTTGAAAGTTGGTTAGCAAAAGGAGGTTATTTGGGCTAACAATGATGCCACACGCAATAGGAAGCAACCTTGGTGATAACATTAGTCATTTTCCATAGCTTCTACAAATTCCATTTTCAATAAAGCATGAAAGAAGCGATGCCTTAGAATGGTATCTATGCAAGTAAAGGTAAAACTTCGAAAGTTCTTCGAAAAGGAAGAAAAGGCAAGCATAGGAAAAAAAATTACCATTCTCGATTACAATGGCAACATCAACGAACCACATTACCAGTCACTCATCCAATGTCTTATATTCAGGTTTGCATGGAGTTCATGCTGTAGTTATCACCTTCTTTGAAGTATTGGTTTTTCCCTTTCGGATTAGATCATAAGTTTAGCTTCAATTTTCATCAATTTCTATTTTTACTATTTCGATCTGTTGATTTTTACTATTTACTCATACTATATTTAAAGCTTTTGTTTGAGTTTGAGTTAATGAGATATTAATTCAGTTAAAATTTATTAAAAATTTTATTTTTTACAAAGTAATAAAGACCTATACTTGCATAAAGTGTTTTGAATTAGTGTCTCGAGTTAATTTAACAACAATTCAATTAAGAAATTACTTAAAAGCCCTCTTTCAATTAAAAAAATTAATATTAATATAATGGTGTTTTCGTTTAAAGAAATATCGAACTTCTTACCATTCATTTAAGGACCATGATTTGGTTGTATAAATGAACGAGTTAAATCAATTTTTTGGACATGTTAGTTTTTTGTCTAAGCTTGAGTAAAAAAGTTGAAGTCTCACTCTGGGAACACTTGTCAAGTTCAGGCCTCAATAGTGAATAACTGTCAAGTTCAAGGACTAACTTGGACAAAAAAATTCAGGCCCCATAAGAGAATAATTATCAAATTAAAAGAATAACTCGAACTGAAAATTTTAGACTCTAATATAAGTATAATTGCGGAGTTCAAACACAAAAAAATGATTTAGGCCTTTTGCATTAGTATCAAAAAAGCAAACCCAATGAATGGATTTAGGCCTTCAAGGGGCAAAGAACATTGGATTGTTTTGGATATAATAGCCCAATTCAACTTAATCAAAGCTGAAACTTGATGACTTAAATGGTTCATGGGCTTCACCCCAAATCTTTATAACCACCAAAAATTCCTCCAATCATGAAAATCTACCCACCCACCAACCTAAACGCAAATTTCCTTTCTCGTTCTAAAACCGTGAGAATTTTGCAACAGCAATTGAAAAGAACAGAAAGGAATAAAAAGAAAAGGGAATGGGGAGGATGTTTGTGGTGGAGCTAGATGGAAGGTCTTATAGATGCGGGTTTTGTAAAACTCACTTGGCTGTCCCTGATGATCTTGTTTCCAGGGTACACTCTTTTTCCCCCTCTTTTCTTTCGTGTTTATGGGTTTTTTCATTTTTTTTAGCCATTTGTGTTGCAACTATCATCAAATACTTCTGTTTTTCATACTAAAATATGGTTCTTTTAGCTGCTAGATAACACTAGAAACATGATATATAGTTGTTTTTTAGGTGCTAATAATGGATTTTAATGGTAATTTGGGGAATGGCATAGCTGGTGTCAAATGTAAGGAATGATGGAAATGATTGAACCTCAAATTTTAGGATTTTGAAAGAGAAATTTCTGCAGAAATTTATGATTGCTTTCACTCATCAAGTAAGATTTAACTTAGTAGTTTTATGATCAAATTCTGTTGATTCACTAAGGGGATAAATAGGAACCTCAAATGATTGAAAATCAATAAGAAGTGTTATGCCAAAAACACCTTGCTGATCTCTTAAGATGGGGAAATTTCTTTGTTAGATGTAATTATTTATGGCTGTTCTAGAAGTCTTAGGTTCGATTTGGTTTGTGAAAATATATTCTGTTTTTATTTTTCATTTTTTTATTTTTAAAAATTGAAAAGCACGTTTGGTAAATAGAAAATTTTATTTTCAATAATAAAATATGAAAACATGTTTGGCATTTATTTTCTTATAATAGAAACATCAAAAATAAAATAAAAATTGTTACATTTATATGGACTCAAACCGAGATAAGAAATTTGATATTTAAAATTATTTTTAAAAATAATATTTTGCATTTATATGGTTTGGGCTAGGACCACTTTTTAGTAAATTTAGAGTTAAAAAACCATTTTTTCAACTTTTCCAATTTTACAAAATAACTTTTTATTGTTTTCTAATTTTCTTATATTTTCATTTTTATTTTTCAAAGCGCATTTTAAAAACATATTTTTGTATTTCGTGTTTTCTTCATCAAATTAATTCTTATAATTGATATTTTGAGCTAGGTTGAATGCAGACATATTGGAATTGAAGTTTTATATCAAATATTAAAGAGATAAATCTCAAAACTATACATGAACTTTGGTCAAATGTGCAATGTTATACATGAACTATGATTTTGTGCAAATGTATAAATGAAATTTTCACAAATCACTAAAACAATTATCGATATAACACCATTTACGTTTTCATATTACATACACAAATAATTATATTTATTCCTTTAAATGTGTATTGTTGAATTACAATCAGAATTTCATGTATACATTGAACCACAATAAAAATTTCTTCTTTATAATTGCATCAAATCAAAGTTCATGTATCAAATTGCACATTGGAGCAAAGCTCATGTGTAGTTTTGGGATTTATCCCAATATTAAATTGATTAAGTCTGATGAATTCATTCATGATTAATGGGTTCACGGTTTTCGTGGATATTATTATAAAGCAAATACCATAGAATATGATAGGGGGATTGCTTGCTTTCTAGTCTTACTTTGTTGCAATTGGTACTCAAAAATTGATTTCCCTATCTTTGACTTACACTGTTATAAAGTCTGAATAAGACTCTGATTTGAATTGAGGTGGTTGGTAATTATAGAGTATGGCATTTTAAATATGGAAGTGGTTTCTGTTTCATATGCACATGTTGATAATTCTATAATTATGGTCAGATGGTCTAGTATTTCCAAAGTTAACAATCAATGTGCTTATTGAATTGTAGTTGTAAATTGTAGAAAATTATACGAGTTTTCTTTGTATTGCTTCTCATAGGGGTGAGCAAAACTCGATTCGACTGAAAAAAATTGAAAAAAAATTTGAATTTCTAGTTAAATGAATCAAGTTATTCGATTTTTTTTTTTGAATTTCGAGTTCGAATCGAGTTTAATTTTTGAATTCGAATAACTCGAATAATTCAAATAAATCGAATACCAAATTATAATATTTTATATTTTTACCCCAAACCCCCAAACCTTTTTACTTTCTCCCCAATACTTTTATTCCCTCCCACATTCCCAAAAACTTTTACTCCCCTCTCATCCCACCCCCATCTACCCCAAACCCATTTTCCTCCCAAATTTTTTTTGAATATTTTCTTCCCATTTACTTTCCCCCCAAATTTTTACTTTTCCAACCCTTAATATTTTTTATTTTTCCCCTAAACTTTTATTTTTTACCTTTTACCCCCAAATAAAAAATCATCCAAAAACAATTCCTAAACTTAAATAGTAATAATTTTATTTATATATACTATTTATATTATTAAATTAAATTTCACATTTTGTACTATTTATATTATTTAATTGTTTAATCATATTAAATCTTTATAAATTTTTATTAAAATTGAATTATTGATGATGCCATAAAATATTCGTGTTAAAATTTGATGTTAGTATCAATTTCACATTTTATCTATGAGATAACTTTTATTAAAAATCAATTTTTTATATTTAATATATTTTTAATTTCAAAATATATAGTGACAAAAATCAGAAAATAATTGAAGCAACTAAGCAAGTAAAGAAGCTAACCCGTATATAAAAGATTAATAAATAAATCATGAGGAGATGAAAGTTAATAACAAATTTGACTACGGTAGGTGACAATGGTTTCAAGGATCCAAAGTCATTTTTTTTTTTAATTTAACTCGAACAAATATATTTGATTCGATTCGAATTTCATCTCAGTCAAGTTAGGAAGATAAAATAGGATTTTGATTATTAGTCTCTAAGATTAAGCGATAGGTTCTGGTAGCTATTACTTCCACCTTGAGATGGTTCCTCATGTAGATGACCTCACTTTCTTTCGATTTCTTGGTTGTAAGGAATAGTAGCTCCAGAATCAATCCACCAGGTATTAGAAAGAACTTTAACAAAATTTGGTTCGTAACATTTAAAAGAAAGGTTAGTACTTTTCTTTTCAAACCAAGTCATGCCCTTATTGCAATCATTCTCTACATGTCCTTTCTTGCCACAGAAATAACACTTGGCAATAAACTTTGCATCATGACACTAGCTACATGTTTTTAGTTCCCTTGCCTTCATTTGTTTTTTCCTTTAGTAAATTAGTCTTTCTTCTGCATAGCTCCACAAGTTATAGGAAGAGTTAAATGTTGTCCTTACTGTCTCTTTCTCACTTCATCCTAAATGCACTTACTAGTCTGTTCCTTTAACTTCCACTAGTCATTGGTCGTGGTTATAGTGAATCTTGAATGGAGCAACCTGAGGAAGTGAGTTAAGGATGAACTGCACCAAAAATGATTCATCCACATTCATCCCTAAAGCTTTAAGTTTTTGCAACTTTTTCGTTTATGTCCAGTATATGTTATTGAGTTCTTTCCTAACTACCATATTTTATAGTGATTAATTTAGCCATCAAAGTGTCAGCAAGAGACTTATTCGTATGTTTAGATGCAAGGAAGGGAACTCTTGATATTCGTAACAAAGCTCATTCTCATAAACATAAGACTGGGTTTGTTCGACCCTGTTCTAGCTTTTGAATATTCCACCTCAGCAATAGTAACCTCCAGAGATTTCTCACTTAATAAAGCATGTCAATATCCAGTATACCTAGTGAAAATTGAGCCCTTTCATACCCTTCCGAGAAATTTAATTCTTCAAAAATAGTTCATGCCAGAGAACGTAAGGCAGTAGGAAGGAACTGCACCAAAATAGAATAATGCTCATATAAGTATCAAGTTATTAAAATTCGTAAATGATGAACTATTGATACCACTTATGTATTCCTTTGGGTAAAACTTTAGTATATCTAGTGTTCACTCATTATATGTATTATTAATTTAAAAAGAAAAAGGTCTATATTTACAAGGATTAGATAAAGGGAAGAAAAACATAAAAAATTGAAGGATCGTTGATTAAGGGATTTTAAGCTTCAATTATGGTTGCTTCTTCAAACAATATGTTTCTAAATTCTCTAATTTTATTTTTTAAGATGTGTTGAAATCAATCATCTTTAATTCTTACATTTTCCAGTTAGCTATTGGGTTATGCATTGACTATGCCTCATGTCCTCTTGTATTAAGTCTTTGATTTACCTTTTCAAATTACAATGCTTTCTGTGAATCTATTGTTTGTAGGCATTGTTGTCTTGCAGTGTTAGAAATCTTAAAACCTTTCATGTTGAAAATCTTTGTTGTGCTTCGAGAAACCCGATAGTATCCAGGTTATAGTAGGTTAATTTTGTAGGACGCCTCAAAAGTCTACCACTGAGATGAACTTAGAATTCCAATATATATCTATGTATATATTACATAGAGTTAGTATTAGGTACACTGCTAGTGGAATATTTTAATTCCACAAGGAGGGTTCAAATATGGCCACATAACCTTTTTTTTTTTTTTTCTAATTCTTGAATTTTTATTTTTTACTATATCTTAAATAGGACACGTATCGCGCTTAGAACCTTATGTTTTTGAAGACTCCAATGGCAATTTACCAAATAATTGTCCTATTAAATGATGCTTTTTTAATTAGTAACAAAATTAGTTCACGGATTCGTTCAAAGCTAATCGTTATTTCCTAATTGGAAGTAGTTTTAACTATTTTATGCATATACCTTGGGAATCAAGTTCTGCGTTGTTTTCCAGGTCAATTTTCTTTTGGCAATCCTATGATAGAAGCAACACACTTTAGAAATTGGAGAATACATGAATTATTGAGATTGTTCCCCTTTCCATTATATGTCGAGATGGTATGTACCTTTCCCTTGGACCCCATGAGTAGAAGAACTACTGAGACAGTTAGCTAATACCCTTATTTATGGAGATGTTTTCCACCTTTTCCACTTGACTTCATTCAAGACGATATAGTCAATCCAGAAACTAAAGAAATTACGAATGCTGCTCTTTGAGCTCCATGAGATTACATGTATGAAACTGTCTTTGGTATCAAGATTAAATGCCTGTGCTAAACATGTTTGTGGATGTACTGCCAACTATAATGTTTCATTACAAGTCTGTTGAATCTATGTTTTTATGTGTAATTTTAGATGGTTAATTGGCTCATTGTTTCTTGCTTACGCACACTGTTTCTCTTAGAGTTTATGTGGATTCTTAGTACCTCTCAGCTGTATGCCTCGGTTCTGAATTTTTATCTTTTATTTAAATTCTTGTATAAACAATTCATAATTTTCAACTCCATGCAATCACTACTTACTTCTTTGTCATTTTCATTATTTGTTCAGTCTTTTCATTGTCGCCGGGGGAAAGCCTACCTCTTCAATAACGTGTAAGATTTCTGTTGGAATTCCTTAAATTAAGCAGATTTTCTACCTTAGTTCTAGGAATTTCCTTGTACTATTAGCCATAATCAAATTACTAATTTTTAGGGATAGGCTAATTTCTAGAGATTATTTCCTTTTTATTTTTCCTGCTATTCTTTAAAAGGCTATAGTCAGATTAGAAAAAATAAGAACAATTCTTCTTCCTAAACTTGTTCATGGTATCAAGAGCATCAGGAATTCAGTTGATCCTACTCTTTCTTCTCTTTTCTTGTTCTGTTTTCTCTGTTAGAAACCCTACTCCCATGGGTGACACCGAAAATTCCTCTGAGACTCTTCATAAACTTCGGCTAACCAAAACTCAACTTGAGGCTCTTCATAAACTACTCAGGACTCCTACAGCCAGTGGGTCGCTAGCTATTCAAGGTACTGCTTTAAATACTACACACGAACCTATCACAACTTCCTGGATACTAGACTCGGGTGCATCCGACCACATGACAGGTAATTTAAGTTTGTTTCACACCTATTTACCTTGTCATGATCACTCTCGGATTCGCATAGCTGATGGATCTTACTCGCTGGTGGCTGGAATTGGGATAGTTAGACTTACTGAAAATTTTTCCCTTGATAAAGTTTTACATGTTCCAAATCTTTCCTATAATTTACTCTCAATTAGCAAGCTTACCAAGGATGAAAAAGTACTTGTTGAATTTTCTGCTTTAGGTTGTGTGGTTCAGGAACAGGAATTGGGGAAGATGATTGGCACTGCTAAAGTTGATGATGGCTTATATGTTTGGAACAAAAACAGTTCACAAGAAGGGATGGCCTTATCTACATCAAAAGAAGATTCTATCATGCTATGGCACCGTAGACTAGGACACCCAAATTTCATGTACTTGAAGAAATTGTTTCCTCTACTATTTCTAAATAAGAAAATAAGTTCATTGAACTGTGAAGTTTGCCAACTGTCTAAACACACTTGTGTCCCTTATCCTTTGGAACCTTATGTTCAATCTCAACCTTTCTCTTTAATCCACAGTGATCTATGGGGAGCCAATCGAGTAAAAAACATCACAGGGGCTAGGTGGTTCATAACTTTCATTGATGACCACACTAGAGTTTGTTGGATCTACTCCTTAAAGAAAAATCCGAAGTCTCTAGAGTCTTCAAAAATTTTCATTCAATGATTCGAACCCAGTTCAATTCAAATATTCACACCCTTAGAACTGATAATGGGAGAGAGTACTTTAATTCTATCCTAAGTCCTTATCTTTCTGAGCAAGGAATCATACATCAAAGTTCTTGTCCTGACACCCCTCAACAAAATGGGGTTTCTGAGAGGAAAAATAGACACCTTGTAGCTGTGGCTCGTGCTCTTATGTTTACTATGGGTGTACCAAAGTATTTATGGGGAGAAGCTGTCCTCACTGCTTGTTATCTTATAAACCGACTCCCATCTAAGGTATTAAACTTTCAAACACCTTTACATACTCTTCAAAAAATTTTTCTCTTTTTTTGTGTTCCTAATCTCCCAACCAAAACATTTGGTTGCAAAGCATTTGTCCACAACCATCAACCTAACCTATCTAAACTTGATCCTAGAGCCCACACTTGTGTCTTTATTGGTTACTCACCTACACAAAAGGGTACAAGTGCTACTCTCAACCTTACACGGATGTTTGTGTCCCTTGATGTTACTTTCTTCGAAAACGAGCCATATTTTTCAGCCTCTCATCTTCAGGGGGAGATACTTAGTGAAGATGAGACCTTGAGCAATCTTCTCATTATACCTCAAGACTCTATCAGCCCTACCACCACTACAAAACCTGCTGAAAATCCTACAGCCACTGTTTTTCCTGTTTTGGAACTTGTTTTTCCTATCTCCACTGTTCAGCAACAAGAAACAAGGGTGATTAACCATACTAATGAAGAAAAACAGCCCACTCATTCTGAAAAACAAGAAGAAAAAACTCAGGGGCTTCGTGTATACTCTCGGAGACATCAGCTGCCTGAAACAGAAACAGCAGTGCCAATGCCAGCTTTACCCGAGGACTGTCTTGAGGAAGAAGTTTCACCTCCTTCATCTTCCATCTATCTTCCAATTGCAGTAAGAAAGGGCACTAGGAGCTGCACTCAACATCCCATTTCTCGGTTTGTATCCTATGGAAACTTGTCTAAATCCTACAATGCCTTTGTTTCTAATGTTGACTCTATCGAAACTCCAAAAAACATAGAAGAGGCTCTTAAGTCAACCAAATGGAGGCAAGCTGTGTTGGAAGAAATAAAGGCTCTTGAAGACAATGGAGCTTGGGAAATATCTAAACTACCTACTGGGAAGAAGACCGTGGGTTGTAAGTGGATTTTCACCACAAAATTTAAACCAGATGGGAGCATTGATCGATACAAGGCTAGACTTGTGGCCAGGGGTTTCACTCAAACATATGGGTTGGACTATGAGGAAACATTTGCACCGGTAGCCAAATTGAATACTATTCGAGTGCTTCTCTCAATTGCTGTCAACTTAGAATGGCCTTTGATCCAATTGGATGTAAAGAACGCTTTTCTCAATGGAGAATTAAACGAAGAAGTCTACATGGATTTTCCGCCTGGATTCGAAGGAAGCAAGGGCCAAGTATGCAAGTTGAAGAAGTCCTTGTATGGACTAAAGCAATCCCCTAGGGCTTGGTTTAATCGTTTTGCCAAAGCCATGACTAGTAGACATTATACTCAAGGTCAAGCTGATCACACCTTATTCTACAAACACTCGGATAATGGGAAGTGCTGTATTCTCATTGTCTATGTAGATGACATAATATTGACAGGGGATGATTCTATTGAAATTGAAAGACTAAAAGAGTTCTTAAGTCTTGAGTTTCAACTTAAAGACTTGGGGAATCTTCGATATTTTCTAGGAATGGAGATAGCAAGGTCAAAGGCAGGTATTTCAATCTCTCAAAGAAAGTATGTTCTTGATCTACTTTCTAAAGTTGGACTATTGGGTTGCAAACCAGCCGAGACTCCGATGGAACCCAACCTTAAATTAGGAACTGATAAGGATGGAGAAGAGGTAAACAGGGGGAGATATCAACGGTTAGTGGGAAAACTTATCTATCTTTCTCACACTCGTCCGGACATAGCTTTTGGAGTAAGTGTTATAAGTCAATTTATGCATGCTCCTAGGGAGAAACATTTGGAAGCTGCCTACAGGATATTGAGATACTTAAAAGGGACTCCTGGTAAGGGGTTGCATTTCAAGAAAGATGTAAATCGAAGCATAGAAGTCTACACTGATGCAGACTGGGCAGGGGCAGTTAATGACAGGCGCTCCACAAGCGGTTACTGCAGCTATGTTTGGGGTAATCTCGTGACATGGAGGAGTAAAAAGCAATCTGTTGTGGCACGCAGCAGTGCTGAATCTGAATATCGAGCTTTGTCCCACGGTATATGTGAAGGAATGTGGTTACAACGGCTAATGGGAGAACTAAAACTATCCTATACAAAACCTATAACATTATACTGTGACAACCAGGCAGCAGTTAGCATAGCTCATAACCCTGTACACCATGACCGTACCAAGCATGTGGAAATTGATCTCCACTTTATTACGGAGAAAATTAACAAAGGGGAAGTTTGTGTTTCATATCTACCTACAAGACAACAAGTAGCAGACGTGTTAACCAAAAGCTTGAGCAGAAAAATGTTCGAAGAAATTATGGGCAAGCTGGGTTTGATTAACATCTACACTCCAGCTTGACGGGGAGTGTTGGAATTCCTTAAATTAAGCAGATTTTCTACCTTAGTTCTAGGAATTTCCTTGTACAATTAGCCATAATCAAATTACTAATTTTTAGCGATAGGCTAATTTCTAGAGATTATTTCCTTTTTATTTTTCCTGCTATTCTTTAAAAGGCTATAGTCAGATTAGAAAAAATAAGAACAATTCTTCTTCCTAAACTTGTTCAATTTCTTCAATGATTGATTGAATGAAGAGAATCATTCTTGTTTCTTAAAAAATATTTTACTGGTTTTATTTGAACGACTAAAGCTGCCGGCTGATTCTTCTAGCTGTTATAATTTGTGATACTGAAATTTTCGTATTATATCATCATGATCTTTACAAAAGCAATGAATCGCCATGAACCTTCAAAATTTTGTGACATGTTCCTCAAAAAATTCATAATCGGGCTGATGGATGCTTCGAGTTGCTTATTGTATGAGAGTTAATGCTTCAGGGTGAACATAACAGTTGGAGACCTAGAAGAGAGGATGATGATTTCTGGGATGCATACCGTGGCTGATATATTTTGCTGCTGTTGCGGACAAATTGTCGGCTGGAAATATGTAATTTCTGTCCCTCTTGCATGCTTGCGCGCGCACACACACACACTCACCTTTATTCAGCAAAATCGAGTTCCGAAGATTGTGAACCTTTGCTAAATTTTCCATCTTTGTCTGGCAGGAGGCAGCATGCGAGAAGAGTCAAAAGTACAAAGAAGGAAAGTTTGTTCTTGAGAGGTAAAACTTTTACCTTTGCCTTTTTCAAATTTAGTTCTCGACAATGGAAAACATCATATATGTTCATTTGCTCTTTACACGGGACAGGGGAAGGATTGTTGATGAAATCGACTTTTCATCAGAAGTATACATTGATACCCGTCCTAGTATGAGTGACAGCGAAGATGCTTAGAGTGTTGCAACTTGTGATCACTGTATCTGAAGCAAAGATCCAATAAGAGCAGCAGTAAATTTTGTAGATTACATAAGAAATAATGTAATAAATTGCCATGGAAGATTAGGTACTGTAACTTGATTCCGATGAAAAAAAATGTACTGCATTTATGATATAAGTTACATATTTTCTCAAAAAATCGAATACCAATTTAAACCATCTCTAGTTCTATGTGACTGAATGGTAAAATGTTCTTCAGTTGCCAGTCAGTTTCTTTGTACCACTTAAACAAGCCCAATCATCAATCTCTGATACAGATATGTTGTCTAGCAATGGAGAATATCGATCTATAATGCAAGGAACCTGCATAAAACATATAAAATGAGGTTCAAGAAACTATGGATGAAATAAGATTCTGGTCTTAAGAGCTTGCAGAAACAAATGAAAAGGAAAATTATGGTGATCTCATGATGTGGACTAATTTTGACTAGATTTAATCCAATTAGTTCATATACTCATCTTTAAGAAATAGTCTCAAAAATTTTTGATAAACCTAACATCAAATCCAATTGGTTTAAATAGGGTAAAAGTATTATGAAAATCTTTGTATTAAAAGTCAAATTATATTTTACTCTTTTTACTAAAAAAATGAACAAATTAGTCCCTCTTGTGCATTAAATAAAAAATAAATTGGTCATTATATTAAAAAGTTTCTATTTCTATTGTTAAAAACTAGTTCTTATATGTTAGAACAAGTTACACATGCTCGTGCAATTGTCTGGTTATTCTGTCAACCACACCGATTTTTAACAATAAAAATGGATAAAATTTTCGAAAGACTAATTTGCTCTTTGATCTAATGTATATAGTCCAATTTGCTCATTTTTTGAATAAGAGGGTAAAATGCAATCTAATTCCTAGTACAAGGACCTTCATAATATTTTTACTGTTCATATAGCCATCTTTTAAGAGTCTCTAATAAGAATTGGTTCATATGTACGAATGTGTGTAAATATATATATATATATATATAGGCAACAATTCAGATCAAATATCTAGTTTCCTAACACACTAAAACAATCACTTAAGCTGGTAGAACTGTTATGGGGCTAGAACGGACGGCCCGTGCAGAAGTACCTGCTCAGATAGAATACCCGAAAGGCCAATCCCTGCACCAGGCCTAGCATGAGAGACAATATCATCGGCCAGTTCTAACAAAGGATTTAGAAGTATATTTGCAACGATCACGTCGTATGTTTCATGTTCGGATTCAGCCACTGCTTCAAATGAAGTCTGTTTTTGAATATCTTTATGTTCATCGGTGGAGGGTGAGGAAGTGTTGCTGGAAACCAGGCGTAATTGAAAATTTTCAAGACCTATGTCATTCAGAGCAGCGTTGTGATGTGCAGATGTTATTGCTAGGGGATCTATATCAATTCCAACAGAGAAAGAAGCACCAAACTGCAGGTCGTTATTGAGAAATTAGTATGTATGTGTTAGCTGGCACCTATGTTATTCAGACTCGGGTTAGTGTTGGATACAGACATATATCCAACATGGGTATCTTCAATCTTTTTAAGTTTTTCCCTGTCTTTGGAGGACCCTTGGAGGGTCATATTCCATACCATATCAGGATATGTCTCAAAAACGAGTTCGACATGAATATGGCAATACAACTCTCCAATACATGAAAACACTTGAAAAAAATTGGACATACTTGGATCTAGTATTCACACCCGAGTCTGAGTAACATAGATTAACAATCCAATCATATAATTAAGAATTAAATTACCTTAAGTGCTGCAATTGCCAAAATGCCAGAACCTGTGCCATAATCCAAGAAACGTTCTCCTCCTTTGATCAATCTCTGTAGCAGCAATAAACACAATCTAGTGGTTGGATGCTCCCCAGTTCCAAATGCCAATCCAGGATTCAGAATAATATTTGTTGCTTTAACATCCTAATGCAGTGAAAGCAAACACCTTTTACATGTTCAAATCACCAATAATACTAAAAAATATATAAAAAATAAAATAGAATTCTTCTATGTACATACTACAGCACAATGCCCACTAGTTTATAGAAGATGGCAAAGAAGAGAGTCGCATATTATGTTATCAGGACTCGAGGATGAGTGTCGGAGTATGTTCTTAACACGGACATGCTTAAAATTTTTTCTCTGAATCTGTGTCATAGTGTTGGACAGAGTACTTTAGCAAAAAATGAGGAGTCTGGATAACATAGATTTGGTATATATAATAAACAAAGATTGCAACAAAACCTTAAGAGAAGTTAATTGGAGATAACCATACTGGGGGAGTCTTCCACTCAGGAACAATCCAAAGTCCTTCAGTCACTTCAACTGGATCAAATGATTCCTATCTCAAACAGAAAACAAGGGTTCAAATTATATTATCAATGAAATTATATATTAATTGTAGAGCTATAAACCAATTATAAAATAAGATCCAACAATGAATCCTCCCAAAAGTAGTTATAGAATACATTACAATTTCCAAACAAAGGTATGTCACTTGTAAATAAATCAATTGCCTGTTTCCTGCCTTTTTTTCTCCATATTAGTATTAATCATAAGTCATTATTTATAAAACTTAATTAAAACTTTTCTCCATAATTAAAACTTAATTAATAATAAAACTTTTCTCAATTACATAGGTGCTTTGAAGCTAAATTATACCATAACAAAACCCAAGGTTTAGCTGAGATTTGAATATCAATGGTAAAAGTATCATGGAGGCCCCTATACTGGAAGTCAGATTGCATTTTAACCCCTTGATTCAAAAAATGGGCAAATTAGTCCATATACTTTAGATTAAAGCACAAACCGGTCCTTTTCATTAAAAGTTTCATACATTTCTTCTACTAAAACTGGTGTAGTTGACAGACAATTTCACATAACGTGTCACATATACCTCCTGCAGACAGTTTCACATAATGTGTCTCATATAACTAAAGGACCAGTTTGCTCTTTGAAATGCAATTTGGCTCCTAGTTCATAAGAGAAATTGCAGCACAACATATAGAGAATGAGAAAAGTGAACTAACCTGAGTTTTCTTTATCCAATCATAGTGTTCACCCGTTTTAACTTCATAACTAGGTATCATTTTTAAGCCTACAGAATCAGCAGCCTGTGAGATGCATACATCCACATCTTCAGATTCTGGAAATATAGACTCAATGCATATCTGCATAAGAAATACAAATATCATTCAAAAACTATACTTAAGAAGCCATTTCACAAGCTCTGCTCACCCATTTCTTCTCGCACAATAACCTTAAAAACAATCCCAAAACATCAACAACAACAAAAAGAAAGGGTTAACCTCATTAGAAGTGTCACAATTATCATCTTCATCCACAGTAGTCGAAGTTGCACCAAAGCACATAAGAGCTTCAGAAAACACATCCTAAACAACGCCAACAAAAAAAAAAAAAAAGGGAGGGGGCGGGGGTTAAATTTACATTTCCTTTCAATCCATAAGACAAAACCCAAAATTTGAATCATTGAATTAAAGCTTACAGCAATGTCTTTTGGACATCGAATACGAACAGAGAGATAAGGAGATAATAAGGTAGAAGTGGAAGGGTGAGAGACTGAGGTGTAACAATGAGACAAAGGAAGAGAAAACTTTGTGGGAATCAATGGTTGGGTTTTGGGATTGATGTTATTGAATAGGGTAGTGAGAGATGGGTGAATGAAACGGCTTGAGAGAGTGCAGAAACCATAGCTGGAAGTTAAGATGGTAAGGTGTTTGAAGAAATGTCTCAATGCCATATTTTTCCCAATGGTGCAGATATGAACGTTTGGTTGGAATTCATGGCGGTAAATGGCCCTATAAAAAGGGGGAAAATAGAATAAAAATTTGGTCAAATTATGGTTTAGTACCTCTATTGTATTGTAATTTAAGATTTAATCTTTTTATTTTAATTTAGTTTAATTTAATCCTCTATGTTTTTAAAAAGTTCAAATTAATATGAATTTCTTATTGTTATTCAATCGGGATCACATGATAATCTAGTCAATAAATTCACCTATTAGTCGAATGCTTAAAATTATTTTTTCTTTAAAAAATTCCCATCACACCTTAATAATAAGAATAAAATCGAGATGCTATCTATTCGGATTTATTGATAACATTATACAAAACATCAAATTATTGATTCGATTTTAAATCAGTTAGTAGCTTTATTATTGTAACATTTAGGAGGATATGAGTTCGAACGCAGAATTTAGGGCTAAAGTGTAAATTTACTACTATATTATAAATGACTATTGAAATTTGACCTTATATTTTATTTTAATTGGTTTTTGCCATTATATCTTGTGAATATGTGTAAATTTACCATTCAACTATTATGTGATTGAATTTTGTCATTAAACTTTCCATTTTACATAATTTTGCCACTAATTTTGATTTATTTAATTAAATTTTATCACTCAATATTGATTTTGGTGATGAAACAAATTCATGAGGAAATATTATTTTAAATATTTTATTTTAATTTTAAATAATAAATTCATTTATAAAATATTAAAAATTAGCTTAGAATTTTAGTGGAAAAAACATTTGAATTTTAAAAATAAAAATAAAAAATTAATTTTTTATAAAATAATTTTAATTTTTATATTATATTATATTACTTAATTTAGTATTTTAGCTATTAAAATAAAATATTTAAAATATTTTTAAATTTAATTTTGTCTTCAAATCATTTTAAATTGAAATTGAAAAGCAATTTTAAAAAAATACAAAATTTAATATATAGTAAAAGTGTTGTGCTAAATTTAGATGTCAATTAATGCAAAATATAGTGTTAAATTTTAATTTTCATTTGCACATTAACCCAATATTCTATAAAAATAGAGAATATAGATATTAAATTTTAAATTTTAAATTAATAAAGGGACTAAATCAAAATTAAACCTAAAATTCCTGAACTTAAGAATCAAGGAGGAAAAGAAAAAAAAATGGAAAATCTCAAAAAAGAATTAAAGAAAAATGGTGTTTTCCTCTAATCCATTATCTCTCAGCGTCCCAGACCCTACCTTCGAATCGTGGCTCCGAGACTCCGGCTACCTAGACGTCATCGACAACCAACAGACCGCCGCTGCTGCTGCCGCCACCACCGGTACTTCCACGATTAGCGACCCAACAATAACCATCCCAATCAGCAGCTTCCTTTTCCGATATTTGGTCTCTTTTTTCTCTCATTTATGGACGCTACTCTCTCTACTCACGTTCAATCCATTCGCCAAGCTCACCACCAACGATTTCTCCGGCGAAACTCCGTCGTGGACTAAAGGGTTCTTCGCGGATTTCGGGTCCTATTCGTTTCCAGCTTCGGCTTCTCAAGCAAGGCTCAGGGTTCAAGAGAATGTTAAGCGTTATGCTCGGAATTATGCTTCACTTTTTATCCTCTTCTTCGCTTGTTCTCTGTAAGCAAAAAAACACTCTTCTTTCTTTGCATTAATCTTTGGTATTTTGTTGTTAGTTTTGAGGATTGTTCTGGTTCTTTCCAAGGATGAGGTAAATTGGGTTTCTTGTTTGTTTCCTGAGGAACTTGTGGGAAAAGAGAAAAAGAAACTTAACATAGGTTATAAACTCAGCTTGGTTAATCACTAGGTTTTCTGTTATTGTTTCATAGGTATCAGCTGCCACTTGCACTTGTTGGGTTGATATCAAGTTTGGCACTTTGGGATTCATTCAGGTTCTTCAGTGATAAATGGGGTTTGGATCGATTCCCTGTCACTGAAATGATCTTGGTTCGCTTTGTGCAATGCGGTGAGTTCTTGAATTTCAGCACTATATAATCTTCATTAGAGGAATATTGAAGTGAAGTCTTAAGAAGAATAGTCAAATATTGCTAGTAGAAATTACATGTGAAGCTGACTTGATGACACTTGATCCCTCGATGCCTCTTTTATTTTGTATCTGCGAAAGATGACCCTTGCTTCAAGCAAACTTCAAAATATTAAAATTTCCTGGGATTCTTAGGCAAAAGATTTATGGTTTGTATGAACATATACAGATAGAAGCTATTTTCTTTTGGTTTTATAATACCAACTTTATTTCTTCTTTTGCAGTTACTGCAATTATTTTGTTGTGGTTGAATGTTCAAATGGCCTTGTGTTGTACCCTTGTTGTCAGTTATATAGGTAAATATTGCATTTTCTTTTGAAACTTCTGTTGATGTTTGCGTAATTTGTTTGAACATACAATTATATTTTTCATATAGTTATGCTTTTGCATGCCGCATTCCGGAAGCTGACACCAGTAAAGCAACCTTCTCATGGTAGACGGAAATAGGAGATCACCCCGAACCAAACACAAATATGGCCAGCTTCGGTTTGCAGTTTTGTTTTGCAGCAAGAGATCAGCAAGTTCTCTTCAGTGAGCTACGAAAACCACCTCTTTATAGTATAACGGCTTATTATCCGGTGGATGATTTTTTTGTAGTTGATCTTGCTCGGTACATGTCAAATGACAAAAAGAAATTGCATTATTGCAATGAACATTTGATAGATCTTGTTTTGCTTTCTATCAATCATAGGCAGTTGAGTTTTCTAACCTGTAATGGAGTTTTGCTGGTATTAACTTTGTATATTCCCTCATGCACCCTCTTCCTGCTTAAAAGTTGACTAATTCATTCACAGCTCGCAGTTAAATGGTGCTTGGCATTCATTTCTGTAAACCTTGCTACACGAAGAACTGAAATAGAATTCGAAGAGGTGAATACCAATTCCTAATTTTTGTTTTGTCTGCAATCTTAGGGTAGCAAATCTATTGGTCACAAATTTATAACCAAATCTTTATGGATGGTCGTTATCCAGAGTGGTAATTTAGAAAGTGTTGTGTAGTGATTTGTTATATTTGTTGATTAAAAGCACTCTCCATTTAAGCTTGAGAAGTTAGGTTCAACCCAGTTTGTGCTGCCATGCTGCTATGTGTAAAACTTGCCATAATTGAATGTTGGTCATGGCTGAAAATCACTGATATTATGTTACTCCGGTTTAACACTGAATAACATAGCTATGATATTCTTAAATTGATGTTACCTGGAAATGAATGGAGATTGCATTGGTGTGTTTTTTTTTGATTGATTTAAATAACATATCTGTGTTTGGCATAATGTTTACTAGATTATGTGAAGCAGGTGAAAGAAAAAAAAAATATATTAATCTTTAAAATTGAAATTGTCAATGCCTCTTTGGAGTATTTGTTGACACTTTTTTAAGGTTCGAGGTTCAAGCTTGGTATTGTGTTTAGTTTCTTTTAAGGATTTGATATAGAAGATATAAATATCCTTGTAATCATATTTGTTTGTAAAAGACAAGGTCTTTTAGATTTTGTTTTTCGACCAAGTTTCTGGTTAGCTCGTAACACCAGTTTAATTAAAGTCTGGTATAGATACATGCAAGAACTCATTTAAAATTCATAGCAGCTGTGGCTCTAATTCTTGTGTTTTATCGATCTCTGGGAGTCTACAGTGCTGAAACTGGAAGTATTGCAACAATGACACATTTTTTACCTAACATATGGAAAGCTTGGAATTTGGATCATTTAAAGTAGTTGAATTTCAGCTGGTAAATACATAACATTTTTCCGATGGTCTTGAGACCTCCAATTCATGAAAATGATCAGATATCAAGAAGAAAAAAAACAGAGAAATAATAAAAACATCAATATCTGCATTCATTCTGATTTTATTGTTCTTGAACATTTTTCTTAAAGTAGTTGAATTTGAGATTCAAATTTTCAGACATAAATAAGAAAAAAACTATCTTTAACCTACAAACATATTGGCAATTAAACTATACTAATTTTTCTAAACTTTTTCTGGCTCTTAAGCTACTCTTTTATTACTCAATCTTATCTCCATTAAAATATTTCAGCTAACTTATTCCTTTTTTTACGTTGTTTCATTTATTCTATTTTCCCACTTTTCTCTCTCTTCTTCCCATCAATTCCAGAAGAAAATCGTGTTACATGGTATTGTTATGATGAAATTCAGGGATGCAATTATTTAACTATCAACTTGAAACATCAATAATCACTTAATTATGGTTTTTTTTTCCTTTTTAGTTATTCAATTATAAAATATTATAAAATATCATCTAATTATTAATAAATTTTTGTATTACCCAATTGTATAAAATTACAAAATGATCACCCAACTAAATTTTACATTAACCATATGATGAAAGACAATTAATTAAATTATCATTTTGTAATTTTTCATAATTGAGTAACTAAAACCATAATTGAGTGGTCATTTTATAATAAAAATTTTTATTGTAATTTACCCTAAAAAAGTAATTTAAGTACGTTAAGCCATGAAAAGATGACATCCAAAAACACTAAAATGGATTAATTTTTTAAAAAAATTGAATATAATCAAATCGAGCAAAAAATAAATTTTAATAAATGATTAAATATTGTTGAGATTACATGTTGTAAAGCAAAATAAAGTATACATGAAAATTGGCACCTCAAGAAACAAAAATGTAGAAAGAGAATTTAATCAAAAGGGATAACAAATACACAATTTGTTAAAAAGGTTATGTACAATCAAAATCATAACAAATGCATGAAAGAAAATAACACGCTACAAAACAGAGATATAATCAAATCTTGGGTTGATATCTCCACCTCATGTTTGGCTTTGCCATCTGCATTATCACATCACAAAAACAGTTTACTTAGACATGGCTGCGGATTAGATCTGTAACTTTCAAAACATATGAAAACGAACCATTCTGGTATTCAACATTATCCTAAGTCCAAACCATATTCAAAGCCGATTCAGATATTGGAGATCTGAAGGTTTCTGTCTGAATCGTTTTGAATCCACTATGGATACCAAATCTAATCAGTAGAAATAGGATCGGGTAGTGCTAGATATCGAATTGTTTACCATCAATTATTCCTACAGTTTAGTGCCAATGTTGCTCCAACTTTTTGTTTTTCTTCAAAGACCCATGTTCAACATTGCTGCCGAACACATTTTTTTGACAAGGATTGAGGATATGATCCTCCAAAAACTCTCAAAGAAAAAATTGAACATACCCATATCCAACACTTAAGACTATCATAGAAAATCATTTGTCTAGTCAAGGAGTAATATTTCAACAAACCTAGAAAGTAGAAATCTAGCAAGTGGGCTCAAGTTGGAATTTGAAGGAAGCTCTTTATGCTGCTGCCTTTTTCGACTCTCAGTTTCTGGGTTTGCATTTTGCGCATCTTCAGGAGTTGTTTTTCCCTTATTGAACTTGCGAGCAGCCAGCTCCTGCATATCTTTCATGGAAGATTCCTTTGAGCTGCAAAATTTTACCTCTGCTTGAGTTCCATCGTGTTAAAAGACAGTGCAATACATATAAAGGGAACAATACCATGGGAATAGAAAATAAAAAGTTTATAACCTTGCCAATCGCTCGAGCAACTTGCGAACAAGAGCTTCACAAGATCCAGGCTTTGCTCGCTCCATGTTTATGAGGGAATTCGTAACTGCACGCACAACTGACCCTTCTGAATCATCAGCAATGACCTACATTATGTGCATTGACAAAACTATTAAGATATAACAAATCTAATTCAGACTTAACAAATGTTGATAGCTGATACAGTAATAGAGGAAATTGAAGTATACTGTTATGTGTCTTGGTGTAGGATCTAGTCACAGGTCGAGAAAATAAGTAAAACTAAAACTCTTAATAAAACCTGATATAATAAATAAATAAAACTAAATCTCCTATTGCAATAAAAGCATCCATATCATATACATCATAGAATCATGTTCCCAAAGAAGTTCTTAATATGAATTAATGGCTTTGAACACACACATATACTCACAGGTTGCTCTTTGAATCACCTGTTTTAGACTTCCTCACGAGTTTACTCATATTAAGTTGCTCACCTTAGATTAATATTCCACGAGTCAAAACTATTTCAAACATCCTATCTCACAGTCTGAAATTTTACTCGCACCTTAAGACAATTTTCATGATTACCCACTGACAGAAGCAGGTCTGGAGTCTTGTTTCACTTCAGTTACTATTATAAGGCTACTTTGATCCAGATGAATTAGAGTTATTACCAAGACTTAAAGGTGTGCTTGGTTGGGAGGAAAAGTTGAGGGATGGATAGAGGGAGTGGAAAAGTGGGAAAAAAATAAATTTCAAGTGTGCTTGGTACGGAAAAGAAGTAAAGAGGAAAGAAGATAGGACAGAGAATCATTTTCCATCCTAATGCATAGAACCCAACCCTTCCTAATTGGAAGAATGAGAGGGGAGAAAATGAGAGAGGTCCATGTTATTCAAAATTATGCATTTTTCAAATGTTCTATTTCATTTCCTTCCATTTTTCAATTCTATCAAGCAATGGATGGAAAGAAAATTACATTATCTTTCAAATTTTCCATCTTTCCTACCAAGCACAACCATGGAACGAACAATTTATATTTCCATCTTTCTATTTTTCCACCTCTTTAATTTTTCATCTTTCTAATTTTATTTCCTCTCTACCAAGCACAGCCTAAGTTATACATATTGCATACTTGATAATTGATAAGCATCTTAATGCACCCTCTGGGTTAAAGATTACTTAAATTGGAAGAATATTTGGATGTTACCTCTATCACACTAATTGGTAAGGAAAAACTAAAAAAACATGTATATCGTACGCACCTCTTTTAGAGAAGGAATAAGTAACATTGATAGTGGTACAGATGCTGATGCTATCTTAGCATTTTCTTCATCATTACTAGCTTGGCTTGATCTCGAAAGTAATTTGGGTGCATCAAAATATTCACGAGAACCGCTGGAATTGAAATGCAATACTTCAGAGAAAATGACACAACCAAATACCAAAGATATATAAAATTCTGCATTTGTGTAAAAAGTTAATTTCTTTATTAGGTTGCTCAAACTCATCATCTTTCTTGAAGTACCCATGTTAAACATATTTTTGGACATGCATACGGAGATATGATCATTCAGGGACCCTCCACATACATGAAAAAAGAAATGAAAAATTAAACATATATATGTCGGGCACATACCCATATCTCACAATCACAATCGAGTCCAAGTAACATAGTTTATCAGGCTTACCTAGACGAATCAGAACAGTTACTTGTTAGGTCTTTTCTTCTGTTTTCATGGCCAGGACTATTAAGCTTGCTCCTTGAAGACCTGTCCCTAGCATTTGCTTTCCTCAACCCTGCTTGAATTGCAGCCTTTGCCTGAATTGACATTACAAGATGAGTTTCGATAGAAAGCATGATGATACACTCTCAATCTGGAAGCTAATAATAAATTCAAGTTCAATGCTAAACTCAGATTCTACAAGAGGAATTTGCATATCAAATAATAAGAACATTATACAGTGAAAGGCTTCAGGAGAAATCCAGCTAAAGAATGATTTTGAGTATTTCTTGTAAGACAGAATTAAGAACAATAAGTAAAGTATCAAACAAGTGCATGTTAGAGATATACAATAGCAAAACTGCAACATCATAAAACATATCAGTATCAATTATTAATTAATGATGCAGATTCTATAACATTATAATTCACAACCAAACAAGGAATATCAAAACGTTTACGGTTAAAAACCACCTCTGCAAGATTTGATGCGCTATCTTCAACTGATGCACTCGAAGTTCTATCTTGAATTCCTTGCCTGGATCTTGGGGTTCGTGGAGAATCAGGATCATCAGTTTGGCCACGTAACACAATAGTTCCACTGGTAGAAGCATCTTCAAAAGATTCATATGTGCTGCTAGACTACACAACACATTAAAATTAATAAAATCAATGGTCAAGACAAGAAAGCAATACAAACTTTATCTCCTTAATACTTTTGTGAAGACAACTTTGAAGTGAAGGAAGCTTACAAGGGAGCTTGAGTCACGAAACAATGCAGATGATTGAGATCCTCTAGGAGATTTTATGACAATGGTTCCCGACCCACTGACAGACATTTCATCCTGGGAATAGAGCAACAAAAACAATGTAACAAGATCTGAGGTAAAAGTTTCTTATAGTCTGTGTAAAGGCAGATGGCTAGACGCTAAAGTGAAACACTATAAAACTTGCCTCAGACTCTTTCAGGCAAGGCACATGCTTGGTGCACCTAATTGCATTTTTCTACAAGGTGATAGGCGCAAAAGAAAAGCCAGCCTGACTGAAGATCTTGCATTTCTTTAAATTTTATGTCTTATCATTAACTGTACCTATAATAGTAAAAGATAAAAGGTACACTATTGCACTCTCTATTTCTAAGTATTTGAGCATTCAATAAGTACACTATCGAACTCTCTATTTCTAAGTATTTGAGCATTCAATAACAAACTTGGGATTATAAACAAATCATGCATATTGGCCAAAAGAATAAGGCAAATGTCTCATGTTTTGTAGGATAAAAGTGGACCACTCTTCTGAGTTTATGAATATAGTTATAAATCTTAAAGCTTATTTTGTATATATAAAAACATATAAATATTACACCCTGCTTCCCTCAGGAAGCAATATCAGCTTCTCTCACCTAGGTTTGCCTTGTGCCTTTGACAACAATGCATATAGTGAACTTAATTTCTAGCCACATTAATGTCAAACAAGAAAAGAATTCTCAAAAAAAAAATAAAAAATAAAAAAGTCAATCATACATTAAAACATAATCAAGCCTAAGTCCATCTAGTCAATGTTAGAAGAATGGGCTTTGAAGCCGCTAGATCATCCCATAAAACACATCTTTTTATTAAGGGCATAGAACAAAAAGGAAAAACTTATGATGTCAAAAGCAATGACGCAATGCAAAGTTGGAATTACTTCACGTTGTGTGTGTGTGTGTGGGACAGAAAGAGAAAGAGAACCTTACATCATGGTCATTATCCTGATGTTCATTGTGATATGATTCCCTAGCACCTTTTCCAAAGGAAGCTTCCCTAGATTCACTAAGAGCATTACCACTTTCTGGAGTCCTCGGTCTTGCTTGATTATATGAAGCTTCTAGTTTCCTCTCTCTAATCTGAGGAGGTTTTGCAGCAGTTCGGACAGTACCTGTACTATTTGATCCACCAATGCTGAAGTCCCACCCAGCACTTTTAAATGTTTTCCCCAGATTACTGCTGATCAAACAAGTCAGTAAGAATCCCACCGAGATACAAAGAAGCGCTGTTAATCAACAAAATAAACTCACCTAGCTCGAACAGTTCCGTCACCTCCTATATCTCTCGTCACCTTCAAAGTGTCGGTTGATTCTCCTACAGCCATGGGGCCATTTTCTCCATCTTCCTTTAATTGGTACTTTGGGCGCTCTCTATTGAGAACACGAAACACAAGCATCTTTACTACAATAAACAATGCAAGATTGATACACTGGACTTAACATCCTCTTGTCATGGCATGTCAGAAACATTACTAATGCCATAAGCATAGTGTTCCAAGGTGCTTTGACATCTCAAAACTGTCAGATACAGATTCCATTCATATGTAGGTTATGAAACCCTAAGTTCAAGAGGGTACCTAATTCTCTCCAGAAGCTTCTGACTCTTCCTAGCATTCCTGATAAAACGATGCTTGAGAAGTTCCTTGGCACTAGGCCTCTGATATTAAACATATTAAAGAAAAGCATAAGACAATTTAGAGCATTCAGAAATAATTAAGCCGATAAAACCATGATCGCCTATAGACATCAGAATAGTTTTAGACACCAAAACACCAACAGTAATGTTGCATTTTAATTGGTGGCTGATAGAGTTTGGGGGGAAACTAGATACCAAAACAGTCCATTTTCTAACCTTATCTATACTCAATTACTTACACCTTACCCTACTAATTGGGGTCAAACACAAAATATGTTTCCTCTTACGACATGTCGAAAAAGAAAAGTTCTCCAAACACAAAGGGAATTTGTTGAGTGCCCCAGAAGAAAAGAATACCATTTAAAAACATAATTTACCATGAATAGACAATCACATCTCTAACATTGTAAAATGGAAAGGACTCTGTTCCCATTACAAAAGAGTGATAAGCGAAAGGAAACAGGGATAAGCAACATGAAAGCATAATTACTTACCTCAGCAGGTACTTTCTTCAAACATAAGGAAACAAATTCCTTCATAGGGCGGGAAAAATGCTCTTCCAACTGTGGGATAGAAATTTTGATTACATTGAAACCATAAATGTGATCATTCCATAATGAGAATGGGAACATAAGAATAAATCATTTGATATAAACTTCATGACAACAAAAGCTATTGAAATTACCTGAGGTGGATTTTCTCGCGGAATAATAAAAAGAACTCTCATAGGGTGAAGGTCTGCAAGTGGAGGTTCTCCTTTGGCCATCTCAATCACAGTTATGCCCAAAGACCATATATCAGCCTGTATCAGAAAAGAGCCCCAGTGATGGAATGCTCATTATTTAACAAGGCTTAGCATACAATATATTGAAGGCCATGCATATGTACCTAAGAGGGAGAGGATAAGCAAATGGATGGCAGGTAATAGGAGCAACTTGAGAAAAATTCCAAAGCACAGTTTTTAGAAGTACCTTTTCGTTGTATCCATCTGAATTCTGAATCACTTCTGGTGCCATCCAGAAAGGTGTTCCTACAAAAGTCTGAACATTGTTAACCATATTAGTTCATTGATGATGATATGACAATCAGAGACCACCTGTAACACTGCACTAAGAAATTATCACTAGTGGGGTAAATAGAACTCAGGCTGATTTTAATCCTTCAATAAATATCATTTCAAATTTCTTTCTAAGACAACCAGCCCTAGCAACACTGAATAAACTGTAGGTAAAAATCAAATGGATGGCAAATGGCAATAGTACAATTACCATGCTAAAACAGCCATTAGATAAAATAGTTTGCATAGAGAATACAATTCCAGATTTAATGATAGAAAGATGCAGATAATAGTTAGAAATGGAGTGTACAAAAAAAAAAAAAAAGAACTAAAAACAAAGAGGTTGTTATCCAGAATCACTTGCATTCACTACAAAATTGAACCCTGCCATTTCCAATTCCATGTCAAGCTTTAAGTTCCAGAAAATATTCTTTTTCCATTCTTGACCACCAAAACCTTACCTTTCATTTTATTAGAAGCTATTTATTTTCAATTTTCTAGTTCATGGAGTAAAAACCATGGAATAGCTATTAAGAAACTAAATTCTAGTTTAAAACCTTAAGGTGAAAGCTTTTTTCAGAAACTAGATGAGTCAGATCAAATGTGAACCTTCAATTCAAAATGGAAAGATACAAACAAAAAATTCTAGTAAATTAAAACCTATCAAAAAGGGTTTTATATTAGCATCATAAGATCATGTATAGAGAGATGTGGAGAGAGAGAAATCACAAAGTTACTAAAGCCATAGAAATATTTAAAAAAAAGCAGCAGTAAAGCCTAAAAAAGGGCATTCTGGCTAATTGGAGAAATGATGCATCTTAAACAAAATACTGCACCTTTCTCCGTGATATCGTCCTTGTTAATTGTGCTGAAACACCAAAATCTGCAACCTGTTACAAGGCCATAAAATTAACTTGCAACCTTCATCCACTTAAACATACACTCATATCCACTCAATGCAAAGTAGTCATACTAACATGAGTCCATTTAAGACAAGTACCTTAACATCACCATTCTCGGACAATAAAATGTTTGCCGCTGCCAATAGGGATAACAAAAATTTTGTCAGTTAACAAAGGGTAAAGCAATAAATCCATACAACATTTAAAGAAATTAAAAGAAGGCTGAAAATAAATGAGAAATAATTTAACACAGGACACATGCCTATAGTCTAAAACCAAATGTTCTAAAATTTTCTTCTTATCTTTGTGAAAACTATATTTATTGTTAAGAACAAGTGAAGAAAACAACCTTTGATATCTCTATGAATCTTTCCTTCATTATGTAGATATTCAATTGCATGCAGCAAATCCCGTGAAATACACGCAATTGACATTTCATCTAGCGGAGGGCCTGACTGGAGCTGCATATAAAGAGTCACCGTAAGCATTCCATAACAAATAAACGTTATTCGGGAATCATAGCCCATGAAATCAGATAACTAGCAAGTGCACAACACAATACAAGTGAAGACAAAGATTAGTACCAAAGAAGTATGAGAAGATTGGTGGTTGTACTGTACCCCGGAAAAAAATCAAATCAGAGATTGTATGCATAGAACAGAATTAAACAAAAAGACTGCCAAGATCTGCAAAGAAAATGCCTTGAAATTGGAGCTAAAAGCACAAAAGAGAATTTTCAGCTACTAAAAGGAAAGATGGTAGTGACGCCTTCAAAGTTATCACCTACTTCAGTTGACATTTAGCACTTAAAGGTAGTTCTAAAGAATTTTTTATCATGTTATCGATAATGTTGACTGTCGACAGCCTTAATAGGCTGATTTTTAGGGATTGTATTTTGCTAATTATTAAGGATTCTATCTATTGTATAGATTATTATTTCCTTAGTTAGGTCTACATAATTTGTATATATACCTTTGTATTCTTAGTTGAAATACAAGTGAATCATTTACAAAACCCTCAAAAGCATCTTTTTCGTCACTATCTCCAAATAATTTTTAAATAGAAAGAACACTATTTTAACCACTCTTGTCCCCTGCAACAATCACCCCCCCCCCAAAAAAAAAAAAAGGAAGAAAAAGAAGAATAAAACAGGAAGAGTAAAATCAAAAGCAAAGCAAAACAATAGCAGTTCATGTTCAAGAGACTTTGATCCATATGGCAAATATAGATAGAAAAAAGAAAAGAAAAAGGCCACCAAATCAAGTCCTTAGGTTCACTAAGAAAACAGCAAGCAATAACAAATCAATCCATTATTATTTATTGCATGATCTTTATCAATGACACTTGGTAATTTATTTCTTAATGGAATATTTGCAATGATCTTTGTTATGGCCGCTTTCATCTTTATCAAAATCTTGGTCAAAAACAGAGTGAAAAAGAGGTATCATATCTATTTGGAAGCAAAACTTCCTCATTAATCTTCAATTAGATATCATGCACCAAACGTGTAGAAGCAAATGATAGAAGTAACTTACTAGGTCAGCAACTGAACCACCAGCCATGTATTCCATTATTATCCATAGTTTAGTTTGGTGAAGATAGGAACCATAATACTCTGTGATGTATGGACAACGACATTGTGACAGAACAGAAATTTCCTGGAGCCAAAAGAACACATATGAAAGACCTAGTAACCTATTTGTTAAAAACTTCGGATACTAGCTCGTAAGAAAGTAAGGCAATACCTTCTGGATGTCCTCAATTTCATCCTCACTGCAAAATGCAAAATAAAATAAAAATAAAGCATGCATAAGAAAGAGTTGAAATATGAAGAGCAAAATAAACAGTTAGCAATTGGAAGTTGTTACATTCCAAGTCTACTTGAAGTAAATAAATGCATCAGCAAACTCCCATGCAAGTCGATGATATATATAATGGGACTTCTACGGATGAATGGGAAGATAAATTTGCTTTGCTAACACACACAAACTACTGATGCTTATTTACCAAGAAAAGGTGGTTTTCTCACCAGAAAAACTCACTAGTCTACATAGAGACTGTCAGTAAGAGGGAGATGAGGGAAAGAGAGCAAGTTAATATTTAAACAAATGGAAAATGAATGGAAGATCGTAAACAAGACTTTCTTGCACACAGCAACCACCTGCCTTTAAAACTCGAATATATGAGGAATAAATTAAACAAAAATAGCAAAGCTATCAACTTACGATTCCTCTAAATCGATAACCTTAATAGCAACTTCTTTCTTCAGTTCCTTATCGAACCTGAACATCAAGCAAGGCATCAGCTATCCTTCTCATTTTCATCAATCATGATTCATGATTTAAACAGCCATAGCATATCTAACATGATTATGGGTAAGAACCTGTCATAAAGGTCTTGCAGTATAACTAGCAGTTACATTACATAGTCAAATAAGATAAGGTGCCATATATGCCTGGAACATCAAATAGAATGTCCGTTCTCTAACTCATTTAGAAAGAATCAACGTCAGTCCTATAACAATTACCAACAGACCAGGAGAGTAATAGTTACAAATATAGATTTCATAACTGATATGCAAGCCCTCAAATTATGTGTTCTCATATAATTAAGGTTACCTTAACACACCATTAAATAAATAGACAAGTAAACAAATAACTAAGAGGGAAAATGGTTGACTACAGCATCCTCTTTCTGAAGTGTCAGCCTAATCTATTTGAGCAAAACTCAAGAAAAGGAGACCAAAAAACAGTTTTCCTTGATAAGCAAAAACAGATATGAGTTATTAAATAAAGGGCTCTATTCCAACAGAGCTTCAAATGAGAACACTTTGCAATGGTTTTAAACACCACAACTAAAACTCAGTTTCTTGAGGACACTCAATATTTGCAACCTTGCAATTCATTCCAATAGTTCATAAAAAATTCACAATGTTCCTAGACAGTACACAAGTTTTTCCTTTTGCATCAGACATTTTCTAAGCCTAATCTATTATTAACATAGACTAATTAATGTGCCTACCTAGGATAATCCAAGAGTTTAAACATTACAGAACTCATTCAGTATAAAAAAGAACAAACTTAATTGAATAAACCTATTCTAGGGATCATAAAGTTAGCAGGGGTCTTCATAAACTCCTCCCTGAAGTGTATAAGATCTAATGGTCAATTTATAGCTCAGTAATTCAGCACCCAATTGCCCTTGAGGCTCCTTTCTCCCCACACTTATGGGAAGATCTTTTTCATTTATATTTAAATTAAAAGTACAAATTCAAATCTTAGGAGCACGATGTATTTTCAACTTAGTTAGACTCTAAAAGATTTAATTTCAACAGTACCATTGGTAATATTTACCATCAAACAGCTAATTTACCCCTAGCAAACACCAAGCAACTCCTAAATTAAACACCAGCAATAAAGTTAAAATGCATGCAAATACATCAATCCAGAGTAACACTATTACATTCGTCTGAAGTTCTTTTCTTATAACAAAATGTAAATAAAAATGCAAAAGTACTGGAGCAGAATGATAACAAAAGAAATTGAGATAGACTTACGCTTTATAGACATCACCAAAAGATCCTCTGCCAATCAACTCCACTTCACTAAATCTAGACCCCGCTGCTTCTCGTAAACCTGCTATGTCAGCCATTTGTACGCACAAACCCCTTTGACACCAAAGATCAAAACCAACCCAAAATTCACAGTCTACCCATTCTTCAATTACAGTTCAATACCCAGTTCCATATTGCCAAAACCAGCCTCGAGAATCCAATCCCTGAAACAGAAATTTAAAACAAAACCCATTAATATCCTCAAAACGTCTACAAAAAGCAAAAGCATACCCCAAAAGAATCCCACATTTCAAGATCTAAAAATCCAATTAAAAAGAAATTAAAATCAGAAAATATCCAGAAGCTCTTACAGTGAAAGCAAAGCATACCCAGAGAGACACCGAAAAAAACACACACAACAAATAGAAGATTTCCTTTTCTATTTAGGTGAAAAAAGAGGATGTATTAAAGTGACATACGAACAGAAAAAAAACCCAACAAGAATCCTTAGAAAACAAATTTTAACTACTACCCATTACAAAATACACTCTCTTTCGATAATGAAACCACAACATCCCCATGTCTCTTACAAAAAAACACCACAACAACTTGGTCTTTTTCTTTCCTTTCATTACATGAATGATGAATCAATTGGAGAAACGTTATTTTCTATGAAAATTTTACCTCTTCGATTTGGGGAAGATCTTTTCTCTTTCGTTACTCTTTCGATGTTTGTCTCTCCCTGTTTTTCATCAATAGAGAGAGTGAGAGAAAGAATGGATTTATTTTTATTTTTGTTTTTATTTTTATTTTTTCAAAGCTTTCAAAGAGATCGAGGAATAAAACAGAAGATGTTCGTTAATGGAGGACTTTGCTTTGTAATTTTTCCTTTTTTTACGGGTAAATTTAATTTCTTGATGAATTAAAAACGCATCGTTTTTTATCAGCTTTCATTTTCAGGCTCTAATGAGCCGAGCCAGAGCGGCCCACTTCGGTCAACGACATGGCTCAACAAAGCCGGCCGAGCCCGTTATTGACTCTTTGTTTTTTTTTTCTTTTTCCTTTTTTTCTATTATTCTTTTCGAAGAAAATTAGTAAAATAAAAATAATTATTCTAAAATATAATTACAAGAGATATTTAATATTACATCATATCTCATTATTTATTATATTTATTTATTAATTTTATAAATAAATTATAATTATGTATGTGAAAATTTATTACGAAATATTAAATAACTTTTCATATAATAAAATTTGGGTTTATATCAACGAAGTTACGACTTTTTAAGGGTTAAAATTAAATTATATATTTTATAAGGATTAAAATATAATTAAATAAAACTTTTATTAATTTTTAGAGCAAAGTATAATTTTCTGTTTACTAATTTAAAATTTTATCAAACATACTTTTTTTCTAGTTTTGGGGAGGGGGCTAAGTTCGTACTCGCCCTTTCCCTTTACCTTTGAATTATACCATGTCACAATTTGAAATTAAAAAAATTATTTCTAAACTCGAATCAAGCTTAGGTCACTATGTTAGAATTAAGTGACCCAAATTCTTATTTAAATAAAATACGATGGAAAATAAAATAAAAGTAAAATCCATATAGAACTAGACTTCTTTTATTTTATTTTAGAATAAGGTTTTAAACCTTATTAAACTCCATCTATTTTATATTGATTAGATAAGGTGTTTCAATCCTACTAGAATATGGCTTTGCAAGCCTATAAATAGACATAGTCTATTCCTCTTGTATTTGAGTAAAAATTTTCGACATAGTGAATTTTCTTCTCCTCTGCCTGGTGGTTTTTTTCTCGAAAGGGTTTCCACGTAAAATTTATGTGTTCTTTATTTTTATTTATTTTATTCTATTTTATTTTCACAAATTGGTATCGAGCTTAGGGTTATTCATCTCGATCACGGTAATGGCATCTTTGAAGTATGAAATTCATTGTTGGATCGCAACACCAGTTTGCGTTGTGGCAAATTAAGATGCAAGCGTTCTTGCAGATGGATCTAGAGGATGCCCTGCTAGGATAGATAAGATGCCTTCGACATTAACGATGAAGAGAAGAAGCGTAAGGATCGAAAGGCATTAACACAATTACATCTGCATTTGTCCAACGAAATTTTGCAGGATGTGATGAAAGAAAAGCTGCATTGCATTATGGAAGAGGCTAGAACAAATATGTATGTCGAAAACTCTAACAAGCAAGTTGCATATGAAGCGGCGTCTTTATGCTCATCGTTTGGAGGAAGGTGCGTCGTACACGAACACTTAACGGTGTTTAAAGAAATTCTCTCAAACTTGGAGGCCATGGAGGTTCAAGATGATAAGAAAGATCTAGGGTTGATTCTACTTTGTTCGTTGCCCCGTCTTATTCAACCTTTAGAGACACGATTTTATATAGCGCGAGTCTCTCACAGTTGATGAGGTTTATGATTCTTTAACCTCGTATGATAAGATGAAGCATCTTGTGGTTAAACCCAACTCTCGGGAGAGGGTCTCATTGTTCGTGGGAGACAAGACCGGAATGTTGATGATGATCGTGGTAGAACACGAGAACGGAATCCTCGTGGTAAATCTAAGGGTAGATCGAAATCTTCAAGCAGAGGTAAAACTTGTAACTTCTACAAGAAGAAAGGGCACATTAAATCTGAGTGCTATAAGCTACAAAATAAGATTAAAAGGGAGGTCTGCGAATCAAAAGGAAAACAACTAGAAAATTTGGTGAAGGCGATGTTGTAGAAGACTACAATGATGGTGAACTTCTAGTTGCTTCATCAATGATTCTAAAGTAAGCGAGGAATGGATACTTGATTCAGTGCACCTTCCACATGAGTCCCAATCGGGATTGGTTTACAACTTATGAAACGATGATCTCAAGGTGTTGTTTTGATGGGAAATAATGCTTCATGTAAAATCGCGGTGTTGGAACAATTAAAGTTAAGATGTTTGATGGAGTTGTCGAACACTTAGTGACGTCGGCATGTTCGAATTGAAAAGAAATTTAATTTCGTTGAGTACTCTTGATTCAAAAGGGCATGATACACACAATGAAAGTGGGGTTTTAAAGATTTCAAAAAGTCCTTGTTGTGATGAAAGGGCAAAGAAAGATTGCCAAGTTATATGTTTCTGAGGTTCTCTCATATCGGTGATGCATTTGTCGCTTCCTCTTCCTTGTCGGATGATGATATTACTAAACTTTGGCATATGCGCCTAGGGCATATGAGTGAGAATGGCATGGCGAATTAAGCAAAGAGGACTTCTTAATGGGCAAGGAATTTGCAAACCTGAATTTCGTGAGTCTTGTGTTTTTGGGAAGCAAAGAGAGTTCGATTCACTAGAGGAATCCATAACACGAAGGAAACGTTGGAGTATATCCATTCGATCTGTGGGGCCCCGAGTGCCTTCGAGAGGTGGAGCTAATTATATGCTAACCTTTATTGATGATTTTTCCGAGAAAAGTTTGGGCGTTCTTCCGAAGCGAAAAGCGATGTGTTTTCCACATTTAAGTCTTGAAAAATTATGATTGAAAAATAGACGGAAAACAGATAAAATACCTCCGCATGCACAATGGCTTAGAGTTACGCTCGATGAGTTTAATAGATTGTGCAAGTCGAAGGATCATGAGACACTTGACGATTCGTCATACTCCACAACAAAAGCGGCGTTGCGAGCGAATGAACGAACGATCATGGAGAAGGTTCGATGTATGTTGTCAAATGCCAACTTACCAAAGTCATTTTGGGCGAAGCGACCTCTCTGCATGTTTTTTATCAACCGATCTCCATCCGCTGCCATTGAGAAAAAGACTCCACAAGAGGTATGGTCCGTAATCCTGCTAATTATTCGATTTAAAGATTTTTGGGTGTCCTGCGTATGCTCATGTTGATAATGGAAAATTGGAACCGAGATCCATTAAATGCGTTTTCTTGGTTATAAAGTGGTGTAAAAGGCTATAAGTTATGGTGTCTGAAAATAGAAAAGTTGTGATTAGCGGAGATGTTGTTTTGATGAAACGCTATGCTACCTAACTTATCTCTTAAAGACTCTTCCAATAAAGAAAACCAAAAGCGGTGGAGCATCGATTAATACGAAATCAACTCCTCAAGCCAAGACAAAATTGAGAATAGAGTTGCTTCTTCACCGCAATACTCTATCGCCAAAAACAGGACAAGAAGAGAAATTAAACCTCCAAAGAAGTATGCCGAGGTTGATCTAGTTGCTTATGCTTTAAATGTGGTGAAGATATAGATGCGAATCAAGAGCCATTTAATTATTACGAGGCGATTAGTGTGAAGACTCGAAAAGTGGATGTTTGCTATGCAAGAGGAGATGGAATCACTCCACAAAAAGCGAACATGGGATCTTGTAAAACTTCCTAAAGGTAAAAAGGCATTCGTTGTAAATGGGTGTTTAAAAGAAAGAAGGGACTCAAGAGTTGAAGAACCGGATATAAAGCAAGGCTTGTTGCAAAGGGTTACAGATCAAATTCGAGTGGACTTCACGATGTGTTCTCTCCGGTTGTTAAGCATAGTTCGATTCGAGCTTTGCTTGGTATTGTTGCCATGCATGATTTGGAGCTTGAGCGGTTAGATGTAAAACCGCATTTTTGCATGGAGAACTTGAGGAAGATATTTACATGCAACAACCGGAGGGTTTTATAGTCTCGAAAAAGAGGACTATGTTTGCTTGTTGAAAAAGTCCCTTTACGGTTTGAAACAAATCACCAAGACAAAGGGTACAAGAGGTTTGATTCCTTTATGACTTCTTATGATTTCAAAAGAAGTAGTTTTGACAGTTGTGTCTACTTTAAGAAAAAGCAGTGATGGTTCTTTTGTGTATCTACTTCTTTATGTTGATGACATGTTGATAGCGACAAAAGATAAAGAGAGATAAGAAAGGTTAAAGCCCAACTAAGTGAAGAATTTGAGATGAAAGATTTAGGACCAGCAAAGAAGATACTTGGTATGGAGATTCTCGGAGATAGAAAAGCAAGTAAATTGTACCTAAGTCGGAAGGGTACATTGAGAAAGTTCTTTGCAGTTTCAATATGCAGAGTGCTAAGCTTCATTAGTACTCCTTTAGCGACCATTTCAGACTTTCATCGGCCTTATCTCCTCAATCGATAATGAGATTGAGTACATGTCACATGTTCCATACTCTAGTGCAGAGGGATCTCTCATGTATGCTATGGTTTGTTCACGTCCGATTTATCATATGCGATCGGTCAGATTAGCGATACATGGCGAATCTGGTAAAGAACACCGAAAGCGATTCGATGGATTTTAAGATACTTACGAGGCACTACTAATGTTTGCTTACAGTTTGGAAGAACTAAAGATGGAGTTATAGGGTATGTTGATGCTGATTTTGCTGGAGACCTTGATAGAAGAAGATCTCTCACGAGTTACGTCTTTACAAGCGGAGGTTGTGCAATTAGTTGGAAAGCCACTTTGCAAACTACGATCGCTTTGTCTACCAATCGAAGCTGAGTACATGGCGATTCTTGAGGCTTGTAAAGAAGCTATTTGGTTGAAGGGACTATTTAGTGAACTCAATGAAGACCTTCAAATCAGCACGATATTTTGTGACAATCAGTGCCATCTTTCTTACAAAAGATCAAATGTTTCATGAGAGAACAAAACACATTGATATTCGGTATCATTTTGTTCGTGATATTATTGCTCGTGGTGATATTGTTGTGAGCAAAATTAGCACTCATGAAAATCCTGCAGATATGATGACTAAGTCACTTCCTATAACCAAGTTTGAGCATTGCTTAGACTTGGTTGGTGTTCATTGTTGAAGTTAAACCCTTAAGGGGTTTTTGGAAGAGGTGAAGAACTTGTTTATTGAAAGTTCGCGATGAAGAACTTGTTCATTGAGAATTTGTGTCAAGGTGGAGATTGTTAGAATTAAGTGACCCAAATTCTTATTTAAATAAAATACGATGGAAAATAAAATAAAAGTAAAATCCATATAGAACTAGACTTCTTTTATTTTATTTTAGAATAAGGTTTTAAACCTTATTAAACTCCATCTATTTTATATTGATTAGGATAAGGTGTTTCAATCCTACTAGAATATGGCTTTGCAAGCCTATAAATAGACATAGTCTATTCCTCTTGTATTTGAGTAAAATTTTTCGACATAGTGAATTTTCTTCTCCTCTTGCCGTGGTTTTTTTTCCGAAAGGGTTTCCACGTAAAATTTATGTGTTCTTTATTTTTATTTATTTTATTCTATTTTATTTTTCACACACTATCTCGTTTTACTATTTAAATAATAATAATAATAATATTTAAAATAATGTTGTAATAATATTTAAAACTCGACCTGTAAATAGATTTAATGTGGAGTATACCATTAACACAATTCATCAACTAATGCCCTAATAAATAGCATATAAATGGTGAAGTTGAGTGAAGAAGTTGGCATTAAAGGGATTTTTGGGGTCATAAAATCAACACCTTTCACTTTCTCATGTTAAAAACATGGTGCAAAGGAGCAATTCAAGACATAAACTTTAATTAGGGGTTAAATGTTATAATCAATTATTTGGGGTACAATATGGTTTTTCTCATAAATTAGGGTAAAGAAAGACAAAGGAGGTACTTTAGGATTGAAAACACTTTGCAACCTAAATTTGGTGAGGTCATTAAAGTGTTGCAGCAAAAGTTTGATATTGAAACTCATTAGTTAGCATTAGAGGTGTGTATGGGTCGGGCTACTCAGGTGATCTGAAGGTCTGCCTGAAAATTGAGAGGGTTCGGGTAAAAAATATAGGTCCGAAATATGGGTTTGGGCAAAAAAATTGGGCCTGTTTAGAAAACGGGTCGGGCCTCGGGTAAAATTTTTTTGGCCTGGGCTCGACCCGACCTGAATTATATATTAAATATATATATATATATATTATTTTTAATCATATTTACATTTTACTTTCAATTTTAATATAACCACTTTTTATTGTATTTTCAATTTGTGTATTATTTTAAGAATTGTTTTAGTCTCATTTTTATTTGTTTCTTGTTTTAATATTTGTTTTAATATTTTTAAATGTATTTGATTTATTATATTTTAAAATTTTTATTTAATGAAATAGGCTAAAAAATTTAATATGGGTAGGGCAGGGTTAGGCTCGGGCTTAATAATTTTATTTTGGGCCCGGCTTGGATAAATTTTTAGGCCTATATTTCGGTCCAGGCCGGGTCCATACCTAGAAAACGGGCCTAAAATTTTGTATGGGCCCAGCCCGAATCCCGCCCGGCCCGGCCCAAGCACACCTCTAGTTAGCATTTTGAGATTAAAATATAATTTTACCGTTATAAAAATACTATAATTTTATGGTATAATGGGAAGTTTAGTCCTTAATGTTTTAATTTTTTTTGTTAATTTGGCTCTCTTTTTTTTGAGCTAAATTTGACCCTCAATTTTTGAAAAAGAGTCATTTGACCATCAATATTTCAAAAAGAGTTGAATTATTATTTTTAATAGAAATATTTGCTAAAACATTAAATTTTTAAACATAGCAACTTGCATGAGAATTTGCATTTTTAAAAATTTTTAAAATATTTTAGAAAATTTAAATAATTTGTTGATATGACATATAAGATAAATAATTCTATGTCAACTTGTAGTACGAGTGAATTTCCATGCGAGTTGCTCCGAATATTGCTAAAAATTAATGTTTTAGTCAACATTTACATTAAAAAGTATTGTCTCTTTTGAAAAGTTAAATACTAAATTTAACTCAAAAAGAATAAAGGTCAAATTGACAAAAATGTAAACGTTGAGGGTTAAATTTATCATTATTCGTAATTTTTTATCATTAATTTTTAATTTAGATTCATAACTTTTTTTGTTATATGGGTACCAAGTGAATATTTTTTTAATTTCAAAATATCACACCAATGAATTTAACAAAAGAATTTTAATAATATTAACAATTGAACCTAATTTTGAAGAAATTTAAAAGTAAGAAACTAAAATTCTGAAATTTAGAGTGGACTAAATTCCAAATGCATGAAAAATATAGAAGTTTAAAGCATATTTTAAGAATTTGGATGTGGCATAAATAAAATATGAAAAAAATAAACATATAATACAAAATCGCTTATAATATAAAAAATAATACGAAATTATAAATATATTAAATATATAATATAATATATTCAGTGGCAAATCTAGAGGGGGGCTGGCATTGGCCCGACTCCCTTATAATATAAAACTACTATTTAAGCCCTTAAATTTTAAAAAAAAATTTAAATTAGTAAAGATAAAATTGTACTTTGGCCCCCTTAAAATTATAAAAATTTGATTTAATTATTTAAAAATTATAAAGATATAGACTATAAAAAATTAAAATTTCATTCGGCCCCTTAAAAAGATTAAATTAAAATTTCATTCGGCCCCTCAAAAAGATTGTTCTGACTTAGCCCCTGAATATATTAATATATAAAAAAATAATATCATATATCATATATATATATATATATATATATATTATATTAGGAGATATACTTGCATATATGGTAAGTTTCTAATCTGGGTATTTTTATAATGTGACATTTGTCACAATATTTGCGTGACATGTGTCATTTATAAATATTAAATTTATTTAGCTATTTATTTTACCAAAATCAATTAAAATCTTGGCTACAAATAAATTATTCAAGGTATTTACCTTTAATTATGATTTATTAACAAACTCAATTAGTTAAGGTTGATTTTTTCGTTCCCCTTTCTTGAGAGCCATTCTTCTGTATTTGTAAGGCAGGGTTCTTTAATGTGACGCATTAGGGAATAACTAGGTGACATGCATATGACATGTTCCACCTTTTAGGCTCGGAGCGTACCCTTAGATGTGTCTCTTTGGTAGAAAGGTATAATCGTAGGGAGTGAGCAATGCTTGCACATCCCTTGCGAGGCGGCGAAGCATGATGGGATCAATTCGAGTATAGACCACTTCGCAAGATATCAAAGGAGTAGAGAGTGCTCACACGTGATATCCTTTGTATTTACTTGGAGAGGTGGTGAGATGATCACACCTCGCATGGTGCTAGTGATAGACGATTTGTGACCTAAAGAGGTGGTGAGAGTAGCATCCCAATCATTTGGCTGATCAACCAACCAAACCAGAATTGCTACGATCATACTAATTTCTAGTTTGGGACACTAACATGCGAATCAATGATGATTAACAATAATAACTTCTTTAAATTGTAACAATCAACCTATGTTGGAATAACTACAATGTTGTTCAAACTCAGTTACAAGAATTTTTTATCCTAAGGCTCAACCTACAGGTCGCCCCTATTATATGCATATTCCAGTTGAGGGGATCAAGCTTACACAGGCTCGATGGATTCTATCTTAGTCCCTCTCCAGGGTCTCGTATAGCCCATTTTACCTAAAAAGCATAACAAGAAGCTACATAAGTTCGAATGGACTTAGTGAATTTTTAATATAACAATCCCGATCATGATATTATCATATGACATGACTTTAAAGGCTTGGTCTCATGTTTGACATCACTTGTATGAGGGCAGATCGTGGTGAACTCTTATCATTCGCATTGGCACAACTTACAAATTAGCCCATTTTACATATTGACACGATTTTTCACTTTCATCATTCGTGCACTACTATATCTTGTAGGATGATTCCACTTGTGCATATGCATTGATTTCATACATGCAGATTCATAGATACAAATTCATACATGTGGAATCATAGATACGAATTCATACATGTGGATTTATATATGCGAATTCGTGCATGTGAACTCATTCTTGGCAGACTTATGTTTGTAGAAATATACCTTGGAGACCTTAGACTTGAGAATTCATAATCAATAGTCAGTTCCTACAGACTTTTGCTTGAAAGATAGTCCATGCAGACTCTTGCTTGAAAGATAGTCCAAGCGAACTCCTACTTGAAAGATAGTTCATATGGACTCCTACTTGAAAGATAGTTCATGTGGACTCCTACTTGAAAGATAGTCGATGTGGACATTTGCTTCATACTTTTGCCCATAGCTATAAGACTTGCATACAAACGTGAGGCTTAGAGCCTTGGACTCCACAGAGTCACATTCTTGAGAAGAACCCTTATAGGTTTATCACATACTTGTGCACATAAATCTCCATATAGTCTAATAGAATCTACACAAAGCCAAATAGCATGTGGCACAATGTGCCAAACATGACATTTCCTTATTCATTCATCCATCATTACATCCCTCCATACTCCCATACTTCGTATATAATTTATTTTCATCAAAATATCACATATCAAGCATTCAAAAATATATCGTAATCAATAGTGATTTTCTTAGAAACTATTCATCAATACAACAAACTTATGCTTACATCTAGGCACACTTTTGTACACCAACTTAACATACATCAATATTACAATAGAAATCTCACCCAAAACATTAGATATTCAGAGTAACTGACGGACAAATTAGAAATCTTCATACACATAACATTGTACCCATCAAACAAATCATTAATTCCATGAATTGAGTTCACAACCAATATGTACCTTATCTTGTAACATACATCTGCAATTGTGGCAACTTTTCCAAGACAAGGTAACACTTTTTTATAAGCATAATACACAACCTAAACATCACAGTATAAAGACATATAAGACAAACGGTGAAGATTTGTGTTTAGGAGCTCACCGACAAAACACCTCAAGGACGTATCACCTACTAGCTTGACTTTCCCCTTGTTGTTTGTTCCCTCTTTGTCTTCGTCGACTAAAAAGTAATGACCATATAGAACAGACTGTGAGACATTTATGAGTAAGACAATCGAATTCTAACAACATGTAGAGTATACTCTCTACTTAACATGCTTATTTTCCTTACAATCCACAACCAACATTTAGTCAGATATCCGTAGTTCACTACTTTCTTTCAAAATCAAAAGACACAGAAAAGTATAATAATGTTACCGGTTTTCAAATTTGACCTTTGATTAAGCTACTTTGTTACATATATATTTTTTTCCAACATGGAGCTTGACTCCCTCACTTCTCATGCAGAAGCCGATTGTCGAAGCTCAAAAATAGTTTTTCAATTTTTCTCTTCTGTGTTTCGGTTGAAGAAAGAAAGATGATGACCCCCTTTTTTTTTCTTTCCTTCCTTATATAGTCATTCTCTTATTGACTGTTCAACCATTTCCATACAAGCACTAACCCAAATTAAAACAAAATATTAGAAACAAGCCATTATTTCTCAACAGACCCCTTAGAAAAATTTGAAATCATCATTAATGCCCAATTCATCCCCAAAAATGTTTTCAATTCGATACACATAGGATATCATAGGATCTAATTAAAACATATAAAATAATTTAGGGTTCGTCGTTCCATATTGCCAAGTTTTTGCTCAAAAATTTGGGTGTGACAACTCTTCCACCCTGAAGAGAAATTTTGTCCACGAAATTTTCTTACCAATTAAACAAATGAGGGATTTGATCCATCAAAGAACTTTCACTACCATTGTTAACTTATTCTACCCTGTGACATATACATTTTGAAGATCGTGAAATAATAGATTTGTCATAGTGGAGGATCTAGAATTAATCCACACTATCTCATCTGTAATCTAGCTAACTTGTTTACCTACCTTCTAGCGGTGAATGTGAGTGCTAGGCACCGTTCTCAATAGGCAATCTTGCTTAATCATGTAGCACACATGGATACAGCGTACACATTGGCGTAAACCGCACTTTGTGTAATACATGCATTAGCCTCATCCGCCCAATAGCGTACCTCTTACATTAGAACAACTCGCAAGGAATTTTACTTGTACTCAGGGTCAGCTCACTGGCATATGATTTGCATAAACAGTTTGTAACACCCTTTACCGGACCCGAATCACCAAGTCCGGATATTGGATGTTACAACACATAAACACTTAACAAAATTTTTAAAACAGTTGACGTATAACCCTTTTTCAACATACTTCTTATTATTTTATTAAATGTCTTCAGAACAAAAGAAATAAAGAAAATATCTAAGAATACATCAGACTTTTAAAAGTAATATATGACATTACAACTTAAAAGTTTGATAAAGACAAGACTCTACATGGTGTAGAGTACTAAACGCCATGCCCCTATAGTGCCCTCCATATGCATAAAATTGCAACTCAAACAGATAACTTGGCACAATCCTGGTTTGGTCCCTCCCGATCAAATCAAAACCTACAGCAAGATAAACACTTGTAAGTTCAAATAAACTTAGTGAGTTTTGATTAGAATACCTTAAAACATTTGTTGTTGATTTCCTTATTCTAAATATTCTGGATTTCCTTTCTGTCTTTGGCGGATGCCTTTCCAATGTCGACACATACTTATACGCCAACTTCATACTTGATCATCTTACACACAATACACTTTATAGGTAGGTTACAGAATTCACTACTCATTACGGATTTTATAAAACATACTTTTTTCTAGTTTTGGGGAGGGGGACTAAGGTCGTACTCGCCTACTCCCTTCACCTTTGAATTATACCATGTCACAATTTGAAATTAAAAAAAAATTATTTCTAAACTCGAATAAAGCTTAGGTCACTATCTCGTTTTACCATTTAAATAATAAAATATTTTTATAATAATATTTAAAATAGTGTTATAATAATATTTAAAACTTGACCTGTAAATAGATTTAATGTGGAGTATACCATTAACACAATTCATCAACTATTGCCCTAATAAATAGCATATAAATGGTGAAGTTATGTGAAGAAGTTGGCATTAAAGGGATTTTTGAGGTCATAAAATCAACACCTTTCACTTTCTCATGTTAAAAACATGGTGCAAAGGAGCAATTCAAGACATAGACTTTATTAGGGGTTAAATGTTACAATCAATTAGTTGGGGTACAATATGGTTTTCTCATAAACTAGGGCAAAGAAAGACAAAGAAGGTAGTCTAGGATTGAAAACACTTTGCAACCTAAATTTGGTGAGGTCATTAAAGTGTTGCAGCAAAAGCTTGATATTGAAATTCATTAGTTAGCATTTTGAGATCAAAATATAATTTTACCCTTATAAAAATATTATAATTTTACGGTATAATGGGAAGTTTAGTCCTTAATGTTTAAATTTTTTTGTTAATTTGGCTCTTTTTTTTGAGTTAAATTTGACCCTCAACTTTTGAAAAAGTCATTTGACCATTAATATTTCAAAACGAGTTGAATTATTGTTTTTAAAAGAAATATTAACTAAAATATTAAATTTTAAACATAACAACTTACATGACAATCCACCTTTTTTTAATTTTTAAATATTTTATAAAATTTAAATCATTTGTTGACGTGACATATAAGATAAATAATTCTATGTCAACTTGAAGTGCAAGTGAATTACCATGCGAGTTGCCACGGAATATTGTTAAAAATTAATGTTTAGTCAACATTTATATTAAAAAGTATTGACTCTTTTGAAAAGTTAAATATTAAATTTAACTCAAAAAGAATAAATATCAAATTGACAAAAATGTAAACGTTGATGGTTAAATTTATCATTATTCGTAATTTTATTATTTATCATTACATTTTTCTTGTTAAATTTAGATTCATAACTTTTTTTTGTTATATGAGTACCAAATGAATATTTTTTTTATTTCAAAATATCACACCAATGAATTTAACAAAAGAATTTTAATAATATTAACAAATTAAACCTAATTTTGAAATTTAAAAATAAGAAAGTAAAATTCTGAAACTTATAATAGACTAAATTCCAAATGCACGAAAAGTATAAAAGTTTAGAGTATATTTTAAGAATTTGGATATGGCATAAATAAAATATGAAAAAATAATCATATAATACAAAATCGCTTATAACATAAAAAAATTTAAGAAATTATAAATATATTAAAATATATAATATAATATATTAATATATATAAAAAATCAATCATATATCATATATATATATATATATTATATTAGAAGGTGTACTTGCATGTATGGTAAGTTTCTAATCTAGATTTTTTATAATGTGACATTTGTCATAATATCTGCGTGACATGTGTTATTTATAAATATTAAATCACATATATTATAGACTACAAGATATAGTTTCATATATTGTAAGTTTCTAATGTGAACAACTTAATACATCCATGACACATGTAATTTATAAATATTAAAGTATATTCATCCTTAATCACATTATATAATAAATTCATTTATAAATATTAAATTTGTTTAACTATTTATTTTACCAAAATAAATTAAAATCTTGGCTATGATAATGCACTAAACAAATAAATTATTCAAGGTATTTACCTTTAATTATGATTTATTAACAAATTCAATTATCTTGAGGTTGATTTTTTCGGTCCTCTTTCTTGAAAGCCATTATTCCGTATTTGTAAGGCAAGATTCCTTAATGTGACGCATTAGGGGATAACTAGATGCCATACATACTACATGTTTCACCTTTTAGGCTTGAAACGTACCTTTAGATGTGTCCCTTTGGTAGAAAGTTATCACCGTAGGGAGTGAGCAATATTTGCACATCCCTCGCAATGTGGTGCGGCATGATGGGATCAACTCGCGCATGGACCACTTTGCAAGATATCGAAAGTGTGGAGAATGCTCACACGTGATCTCCCTCGTATTTACTTGAAGAGGTGGTGAGATGATCACACCATGGTCCTAGTGATAGATAATTTGTGACCTAACGAGGTAGTAAGAGTAGCATCCCAATCGTTAGACCGATCAACCAACCAAATCGGAAATGCTACAACCATACTAATTTCTAGTTTGGGATACTAACATGTGAATTAATAATGATTAACAATAATAACTTTGTTAAATTGAAACAATCAACCTATGTTGGAATAACTACAATTTTGTTCAAACTCAGTTACAAGAATTTCTGATCTTGAGGCTCAGCCCAGAGGTCGCCCCCATTATATGCATGTTCCAGTTGAGAGGACCAAGCTTACACATGCAGGCTCGACGGATTCTAGCTTAGTCCCTCTCCAGGGTCTCGTATAGCCCATTTTGCCTAAAAAACATAACGAGAAACTACGTAAGTTCGAATAGACTTAGTGAATTTTTAATATAACATACCCGATCATGATATTATCATATGATATGACTTCAAAGGCCTGGTCTCATGTTTGACATCACTTGCATGAGGCCAGATCGCACGTCTTCATGGTGAACTCTTATCATCATTCGCGTTGGTACAACTTGCAAATTGGCCCATTTTACACGTTGACATGATTCTTCACTTTCATCATTCGTGCACTAGTATATCTTGTAGGATAATTCCACTTGTACATATTCATTGATTTCTGTTAGAATTAAGTGACCTGAATCATTATTTAAATAAAATACAGTGGTAAAATAAAATAAAAGAAGAATCCGTATAGAATTATACTTCTTTTATTTTATTTTAGAATAAGGTTTTTTAAACCTTATTAAATTTCATCTATTTGATATTCATTAGAATAAGGTGTATCACTCTTACTAGAATATGGCTTTACAAGCCTATAAATAGACATAGTCGATTCCTCTTGTATTCATTCGAATTTGACATAGTGAATTTTCGTCTCCTTTACCCGTGGTTTTTTCCCGAAAGGGTTTCTACATAAAAAATCTGTGTGTTCTTTATTTTTTATTTTATTTTATTTTTTCACAATTTCATACGTGCAGATTTATAGATACAAATTCATACATGTGGAATCATAGATATGGATTCATACATGCAGATTCATAGATGCAAATTCGTGCATGCGAACTCATTCTTGGTGGACTTATGTTTGCAGAAATATACCTTGGCGACCTTAGACTTGAGAATTCATACTCATTAGCCGGTTCCTACAGACTTTTGCTTGAAAGATAGTCCATGCAAACTTTTGCTTGAAAGATAGTCCATGTGGACTCGTACTTGAAAGATAGTCCAGACGGACTCTTACTTGAAAGATAGTTCATACGAACTTCTACTTGAAAGATAGTCCATATGGATTTTTGCTTCTTACATAAGCCCATAGCCATAAGACTTGCATACATACGTGAGGCTTAGAGCCTTAGACTACATAGAGTCTCATTCTTGAGAAGAACCCTCGTAGGTTTATCACATACTTGTGCACATAAATCTTCGTACAGTCCAACCAAATCTCCATAAAGCCAAACAACATGTAGCATAATGTGCTCAATATGAAATCTCCTTATTCATTCATCCATCATTATATCCCTCCATACTCACATACTTCGCATATAATTTATTTTTATCAAAATATCACATATCAAGCATTCAACGATGTAATCAATAGTGGTTTTCCCAGAAACTATTCATCAATACAACAAGCTTATGCTTACATCTAGGCACAGTTTTGTACACCAACTTAACATGCATTAACATTATATCAAAAATCTCATCTAAAACATCATATATGCAGAGCAACTGGCAGAAAAATTAAAAATCTTCATACACATAACATTGTACCCATCAAACATATCATTAATTCCATAAATTGAGTTCACAACCAACATGCACCTTATCTTGTAACACACATCTGCGACTGTGGCAACTTTTCCAAGAAAGGTAACGCTTCCTTATAAGCATAATACACAACCTAAACATCACAGTATAAAGACATGTAAGACAAACACTGAAGATTTGACTTTTGGAGTTCACCGACAAAACACTTCAAGGACGTATCACCTACTAGCTTGACTTTCCCCTTGTTGTTTGGTCCCTCTCCATCTTTGCCGACTGAAAAGTAACAACCATATGGAACCGCCCGTAAGATATTTATGAGTGAGACAATCAAATTCTAACAACGTGTAGAGTATGCTCTCTACTTAACATGCTTATTTTCCTTACAATCCACAACTAACATTTAGTCGGATATCTGTAGTTCATTACTTTATTTCAAAATCAAAAGACACAAAAAAGTATAAAAATGTTACTAGTTCTCAAATTTTGCCTTTGATTAAGCTACTTTGCTATATATTTATTTTTTTCCAACATGCAGCTCGACTCCCTCACTTCCCATGCAAAGACCGATTGTTGAAGCTCATAAATGGTTTCTCTATTTTTCTCTTTTGTGCTTCAGTTGAAGAAAGAAAGATGATGAACCCCTTTTCTTTCTTTTCCCCCTTATATAGTCATTCTCTTATTGACCGTTCAACCCTTTCCATACAAGCACTAGGCATTATTTCTCAACAAACCCCTCAGAAAAAATTGAAATAATCATTAATGCCCAATTCATCCCCAAAAATGTTGTCAATTTGATACACACAGGATGCCGTAGGATCTAATTAAAACATATAAAATAATTCAAGGTTCGCCGTTCCATATGGCCAAGTTTTTGCTCAAAAATTCATGTGTGACAACTTTCCCACCCTAAAGAGAAATTTCATTTACTAATTAAACAAATGAGAGATTTGATCCATCAAAGAACTTTCACTACCATTAGTAACTTATTCCACCTCGTGACATGTACATTTTGAAGATCGTGAAATAATATATTTGTCATAGTGGAGGATCTAGAATTAATCCACACTATCTCATCTTTAATCTAGCTAACTTGTTTACTTACCTTCCAACGGCGAATGTAAGGGCTAGGCACCGTTCTCATATAGGCAATCTTGCGTAATCATGTAGCACACATGGATACAACGTACACATTGGTGTGAACCGTGCTTCGCTGTAATACATGCATTAGCCCCATCCGCACAATGGCGTACCTCTTACATTAGAACAACTTGCAAGGAATTTTACCTGTACTCAGGGTAAGCTCACTGGCATATGATTTGCGTAAACAGTTTGTAACACCTTCTACCCGACTCGAACCACCAAGTCTGGTTATTGGATGTTACAACAAATAAACACTTAACAAAAATTTAAAACAACTGGCGAATTACCCTTTTTCAACATACTTATTATTTTATTAAGTGTCTTTAGAACAAAAGAAATAAAGAAAATATCTAAGAATACATTATATTTTTAAAAGTAATATAATACATTACAACTTAAAAGTTTGATAAAGACGGACTCTACATGGCGTAGAGTACTAAATGCCAAGCCCCTATAGTGCCCTGTATATGTATAAAATCACAACTCAAACAAATAACTTGGTACAATCCTGGTTTGGTCCGTCCTGTTCAAGTCAGAACCTGCAGCAAGATAAACAATTGTAAGTTCAAATGAACTTAATGAGTTTGGATTAGATTACCTTAAAGCATTTGTTGTTGATTTCCTTATTCTGAATATTCTGGATTTCCTTTCTGTCTTCGGCGGATACCTTTCCAATGTTGGCGCATACTTATACGCCAACTTCATACTTGATCATCTTACATACAATACACTTTATAGGCGGATTACAAAATTCACTACTCATTACGGATTTTATGTCCTTTACAGTAAACAAATGCATTTATCATAGAATACCCATACAAAACTTACCTTCTGCTGATTTTCACTCTAACGCATTGAATATTTAATCCAAAATGATGTACTTACATATATATCTCTTGGTAGATACTCATACTAGTAGATCTTTAAGATGAACTTTATATGAATTCTACCTTTGGCGGATTCTCCTAGTGAAGTGACAACTACCAGATTATTTAGGCAGATCAAGACTTAAATTAACCCAGGAAACCTTATTACATACCATGAGAACGCTCTATCTTGACAAACAACTTATACTTTAGTTAACCTTTTCAATATAGTGTGAAACACTCAAATTTGACGGATACTATAGAATTTAAACATATTTCATACATAGCATTGATAACTCGGTCTGATGAACACTTACTACTCATAATTACGAATAAGCTAGATTTCCTGTACTAATTGACTAATATGGCAGATTCACCCTTTAGATAACACTACTGGAAACTCTTTCAGGAAACAAGGGCCGTTTTCATTTTCATTTTCTTGGAAAATGGTAAAGAAAACATGTTGGGATGAAAAAATTGAAAATAATTTTTGAAAAATGAAAAAAAAAAAATGTGAAAATTAGAGAATCAAAAAACATGTCTTTATTATTTTTGATAAAAATGGTTTAGAAAAATAGACTAGCACGACTCAAACTTAAACCACACCTGAGACGATAAACATCCTTAACCATCATGCAATCATATGGGTTGACATTTTTTCCTTACTTTCAACGTCTTTAAAAAACACAATTTGATTCCCATTAAAATCATCATTCAACTTGGTAAGGTTGAAAGAGTTATGCTAGTATTGGTCACATGGGCTTGAACTGCTTAGGCTCCACTCATTTCTCATTAGACATACATATATATTGCCACAACATTTGCTTTGATTATTTAGTTTAAGATTAACTTAAAAGTTTTTCTTTGGTTGCCAAAGACACTCATAAGAATCTAAGCACCAGAATCACTGTAGTTCTCTACACATCTAGAAACCGACCCTTTATCCATCTGCACAAGACTAGCAGTAGCATTAGGCAGATTTTCAAAGAGACTCAACACCATTTCTAAATTTCTTCCAATCCTAGCCATAGAGTTTGCAACTTTGTCATGTAGTTATATTTATTTTGTTCAACCTGTAGTTGTAATTTTGTATCTAGTAGAACAAAATAATATAAAATTCACATGGTGTTCAATGCTGGTATTGATTGGTTAGCAAAATCAGCTCTATGTAGGAAAAATTATGGTATTGTGCGGCACTTTTAGCTGATTTTGATTTTGTATATGGTATTTTATCAAGCACAGGCATCAGTCAAGAGGGAAAGAACAATTATTTAATGAGGTATTCTTTTGGTGGCGATTTCAATTATCTAATGAGGTATTCTTTTGGTGGCGATTTCATCAAGAGAAGGGATTTTATCCGTAAGGAGGCTGAGGAAACTTGGAGAGTCAGTAGATTAATCGGGATGACAACTAAAGTGGATGATGATTTAGTCATGAAAAAGTTAGTAGGCTTGAGGTGCGACTTCTCTCTTATTTCTTATTCTTGTTGAGGTGCTCTTTATCTGCGACTAAATGAAGTCGGTTTACTCAAAAGAGGTTTGGTGAAGAAATTAGTGGTTAATTCGAAACTTGATCTTATCATGTTACTTGAAACAAAACTAGCAAAGGTGGAAGATGGTCAAATGATTTGGAAGGATTCTAATCATTGGTGTGATTTGGGAGCCCTTAAAGATCGTTATCCTGGAGTTTTTGCTTTGGCTATGGATATGGTTGCCAAAGCTAAGGATTATTCACAAAATGGCAGCTTTTACCATCAGTTGTGGAAATCGTTTTCATTTGGGAGTTGAAGTCATTGAGCAATTTGCATCGTGATACAATGTTTTGTCCTTCAATTATAAAATGTTATGGAACCTGAACATTTCGCCTAAGATGCACTGTTTTGCATGGTTGGTGATTTTGGAAAGGATTCGTACGATATCTTTCCTTAAGGATAGAGGCATTTCGATCTCGGATGAGCATTTTGTTTGTCATTGGTGCAAAGTAGAATCTAAGGATGTTAGTCACATTTTGCTGAACTGTGCCCGAGTTAACAAATTCTGAGGTATTTTATCCTTCTTTCGTTATGCTTTGATAAGTTGCTGTCTAAACCTCTGTTTAATTGGTGGTTGATGTCTATTATGGTTGCCTTGTGGACCATCTAGAGTGCAAGAAATGATTCTATCTTTAGAGGAAAAGATTTTAATTTGGAGTACATTATTTTTCTGGTTAAATTAAGATCTTTGTATTGGATAAAAGTCTTGCCAGAATATATGAATTTTGTTGAGTCAATGTGGGGGGTGTGTCCGCGAGATTGTGAAAGGAGTATGCGTAACCATCATACCGAGAGTGTGACACATTGGGAACCTTCAAATGAAGGCTGGTTAAAGTTTAACGATGATGGTTCAACATTAGGTAAATTTGGCCCAAACGGGGTGTGGAGTGATTTTTAGAAATTATGGCCATTAAGTTAGCTCTTCGTTTCTTCTTAGACTCCTAGTGAATTAAAGGCTAAAAGCTTATGGTTGAATCCAACTCCATAATTACGGTTACTTGGTGTATCAAAGAGAAATCTAGGCCTTGGAAATATTGTCACATTTTTGCAGGCATCGATGAGATTAAGATGTCCATTCGTGAGGAATTATTTAGAATAATTGGAAGAGATGCTAATGGTATGGCAGATTCATTGGCAAAGTCGGGGTGCTTTCCATCCCAAATGTTATTTGCAGATTGGTGATTGATAACTGTTGTTGAAGGCTTTATATTGGAATGGCAGAACATCATTGAGTTCAATTGAGATGATGGTTTCATTATTGTTTCATGATTCACCGAATCATTTGGACCGGTTCTTAAGACTGTCAAGCAACAGTATTTTAAGCTGCTTTAAGCTGAATTGATAAGTGTTGCTGTTTTAAGCTGTGATGCAGTTGCAATGATCATAACAAATAATTCTACAAAAATAATTAAGTTAACTGAGTTTGATTAAAGATAAATATTTTATTATACAATAGTTTTCGTAATTAAATAATAAAAAATATTTCTTCTGTTATGAAAATATTTATGTTATATTTGTTTCCCTTAAAACCATCTTCGAAAAATGAGTTCAAGAAAATTTATCAAATAATGTAAAATGTTTTACATAAAATCATTCAAACACAGAAAAATATTACATTTTTCAGAAAATCATACTATTTTCCAGAAATCATTTTTCACAAAATGTTTTCAATCCAACAAACCCCAAATTTGATTGAATTCTACACTATGAGTTAAAAGTTCTGAGCAGCCGAAAGTTATACGGATGCTATTGTCATTGCAACAGATAGTGGTTTTCCCCTAATTTCTTAATATTACCACCAACAAGAATCTCACTTATTACATAAAGTCAAAACAAAATCAACAATATTGAAAATAGACACTAAAACTCATTCTAGTTTCCAGAATCTTTTATCACTTTACAATGGTTATGCGCAAACTGATTCACATTTGCAAGTGATGATCTTTACACAATTTGTGAAACATTTCAGATTACACAATTTGTGAAACATTTCAGAGCAAGATTGATTTATTAGAGTATACGATAAGTTCCATAAATAAGTTGGCAGTGAATATATCTGCAGAAAAGCCCTTACCAACCATTTCTGTAAGAAGTTGCGTTGCCTTTGAGGTATAGCTGTTGCGAAGGAACCCCCGAATCATTACATTATAACAGCAGCTATCAGGAGAACAGCCATTATCTCCCATGCTCCCAAACAACCTGTATGCTTCATCCGGCAATCCCTCTTTACACAGTCCATTAATCATTATACAATATGTGTAAACATTCGGTTTTAAACCATTGTCAGAGAGTTGATGAAATAATTCCTTTGCAACTTCGATATGCCCAACTTTGCAAAACCCATTAATTAAGATACTATATGGGACAATATCAAATTCCAACCCACTATTTTGCATTGCTTGAAAAAGTTTCAATGCCGCTTCAATATGACCTGTTTTGCATAAACCATTCAGCAAAATCAAACAGGGTGTTATATCTGGAACTTGTCCAGAAGCAAGCATCTTTTGAAAAAGTTCACAAGCAGTTGAAATTCTCCCTAACTGAAACATACTTTGCATAAGGGTGCAGTAAGTAACTATATCAGGTGCACAACCCTTCTCAATCATCAAGTTAAAAACTCTTCTAGCTTTATCCATTTCATTCTGCAAGCAATGACCATTAACTAATGCATTATAGGTAACAACATCAGGCTCAATGCCTTGCTTTATCATTGCATCAACAATATCCTCAGCTTCAGAGACCATCCCTTCCTTGCAATGTGCATCGACCAATGAATTATACGTGAAAACATTGGGCTCAATGCCTTGCTTTCTCATTATGTCAACGGTCTCTACAGCTTTAGGAATCATTCCTTCCTTGCAAAGTGCATCAATCAATATGGTATATGTGACAATATCAAGTGAAATATTGTTATCAACCATTTCATTCAAAAGCCTTATTGCCTCCTCCTGCTGGCCCAAATTACACATGCCATGAATTAAGCAATTATAAGTAATGATACATGGTCTAATGCCCTTAACCTTCAATTCGGAGAAGAGATTGAGAGCCTCCTTTAATAGCTCCTTCTTACAAAGGCAGTCAATGACTGTGTTATACGTTACAATATCGGGCTCAAAACCTCTAGCTTCCATCAGCCTTAGAAACCTAACAGCTCTGTCTGTACTGCCACTCTTACACATCCCCTTAAGTATTACATTATAAACAATCAAAATAGGTTGATACCCTCTTTCAGTCATTTCATCGAACATACAAACGGCCTCAGAAATCTTACTTTGATTACAAAGCCCATTTATCAAAGTTGAAAAAGTTACAGCACTAGGCTCAACGCCTAACTTCAGCATTTTCCCCAAAACAGAAAACCCAAAATTAATTCGACCTAATTGACAAAAGCAATTAATCAAGATGTTAAAAGAATAACCATCCTGGGAAACGCCTAATAATTCCATCTGTCTATACATAGAAACAACAATGGCATAATGTTTCATCCTAACAATGGCTGCTAATAATTTATTGAATTCCACAATGGAAGGCTTTGGGTACTTGTCAATCATCTTATTGAACAAAATCAAAGCATCGTCAACATTATCGAAGCGATCATCTATTTTCCCCTTTCCTCTAACAGACATGGGTTTCTTACTTACGGCTTCGATGTGGGTAGCAATGGTGTTAGAAGAAGAAAAAGAGTGGAAATTAGAAAGATGGCTTCCACCATTAACAAGTGAACGAAGAATGAAAGAAGAAGGAAACTTACCCATATCTTGAAACCAAGCAAAATGGAAAACCTAACAGAGCTGAGCTTGAAAATTTTGGCTTGAGAAGTGCTATTTAGGGAAAGGGTTAGCGTAATTTGGGTAACTTAAATTTTGGTTAATTTTAATTTAAACTGAGTAAAATTAATTTGTTAGTCCTTATGCATAAAATACCAATTTAGTCATTTTAGGGACTAATTTAGTAGCTAATAGAGGTGATCATGGGCCGGGCCGGGCCGGGTTCGGGCCGGGTCCAAATAAAATTTTAAGCCCGTATACTAGGCCCGGGCCCGGCCCGAAATATGGGCCTAAAATTTTACCCAAGCCCGACCCGAAATAAAATTACTAAGCCCGGCCCGACTCGGCCCATATTAATTTTTTTTCTTATTTCATTAAATAAAAAATTTAAAAATATAATAAATCAAATATATTTAAAAACATAAAAATAAATATTAAAACAAATAAAAATAATACTAAAACAATTTTTAAAACAATACACAAATTAACAATATAATAAAAATAGTTATATTAAAAATTTAAAATAATTAAAAATAAAATAAAAAATATATTAATATATAATTGGTAGGTAAGGCCCGGCCAAAAAACTCTTACCGAGGTCTGCCCATTTTTTAAACAGCCTCGTTTTTTTGCCCAAGCCCATTTTTCGGGCCTATATTTTTACCCAAACCTCCCATTTTTCTAAGGGCCTTGGTAGTCAGGCACAAAACCATGATCACTCTAGTAGCTAAGGCTCGTTTGTTTTATTGAAAATTACTTACATAAAATGATTTTCAAAAATAATTTTCTTGAAAAAGTTAATATTTTCTAGTGTTTAAATGAATCTATGTAAAATATTTTCTCTTGTTTGGTAGATTTCTTGAAAATATTTCATAAAAGTTGTTTTCAATGATACAAATATACATTTGAGATTTATGATAAGTAGCGAATTGATTACAAAGTGATATTAAGGTGAAATTATAGTAAATAATGAATCTTCATGATGTTAAGGATTAAATTGTAAACTTTGTGAAATTTATAATTGAAACAAGAGAAGTGATACGCATAATTTTTTATGTGAAATAAGATATTATAATGAATTATTTAATTAAAGTGCTTTTATGGTGAAATATAAATTACATAGCAATAGAGACTAAATTGAAAAATGTACAAAAGCTTAAGTGTGAAACAATTTAATATGTGAATAAAAAATTATGATAAAAGTTTAATGAATGTGTTATGAGATGGTGAAATTGCATAAAGTATTGTAAAAATGAAATTGTGGAAAAATATGGAACTTTATAATGAAAAGGACTAAATTGTTAAAGTTGAGAAAATATGTGGATGAAATAATATAAGTGAAAAACATTAAAATTTGATATATGAAACAAGATATTGAGATAAATTATGTGATAAAGTGTAACAAGAAAGAAAATTGATTTAATATGATTAATTAGTGAATATTAAACTTTTAAGATAAAAAAGGGGTTAAATTGAAAATTTATGAAAGTTTATAAGAAAATATTTGATAAGTGAAGAATATAGTAGAAAATGTAACATCCTGGTACTTTGACCCGATGTTTAGGTTGGGTATCGGGATGTTACTGTGAACAGAGCCTTATCAGTTTGGATAATGTATTACGAAAATTTGGTAAGATATTTTACAGGAATAAAGAGATAATTTTATGTTGACGGGAAAACTTTTTACTTTAACCGTCCTATTTTACATGAAACAAACATCGAAAAAAACTGAAAATATTTTCCTTAAAAGCTTTTAAGTTGAAACAAATGGAGCCTAAGTTTGTTAAGTTCAATTCTCTTACTTCCAAAATCATATAATACTTATAAAAAAATCGTATTTTAATTAAAGGATTTAATGACTATCACAAGACTGAATTTATAAAATATAAAGACTGAAAATAATTAAATTGTACACATAGTATGAGACTAATAATAAAATTTTGTTTGTCAAATCAAACTGTTACAATTTCCGTTAAAACTAAAAATTAAAAATTAAAAAATACATAATTAAAATTGAACAAATTTAAATACATGTACTAAATTCACAACCTAATCATAATACATAATAAAAAGACTAAAGCATGAGGTTGGACATGTTTTTTATATATATATATATATATATATATATATTTTATAATTTACAAAGCAGTGAAGATAACTATTTAAGTATTATATTTTCACCTTTTAAATGATGTTTCAAGTTTTAAAAATAACTCTACATTACTTATCAACAAGCATAAAACATGAAAAACAACAACCTTTCCATTAACCCAAAAAATCAACATAGTTATCAATAAGTGTTGGGTATAATAGTAAAACATATTGCATTTTTAAGGAGAGACGTATGTTCAAATTTTGGAGACAACATTGTCGAGAAGAACAACTATAAACTTCGAATATGAATCGTAAAACAAATATGAAAAATGCTATAAAAATTAACATAATTATAATTTTTGTCAAATCAAATCATCTTATAATATATATGAAAAGTAAATACAGGATTACCTAGATATTAACCCATGAAATTGTGACTGTTGGCTCTTTGAGGGTGTGATTAGAATGTGGGAGGAAAAAAAGAGAGAAGAGATAAAAAAAGGAGGGGAAATAAAAAATAAAAAAAATTGTGTTTTTTTAATTATAAAATTTAAGAACTTTTTTTGAGTTGATAATTTGTTTGATATAAATTTCCATATGCTATGAATATATTATTAAGTGAATGTTCATAAATTCTAACAGTCATTAGAAGTAGATCTCTACTTCATTTATATTTTTATACCTATAAATAGAGACTTTGGATAAATGTAAATATTCGATTGATCAATAAAATACGTTCACTTTTTGCTTTACCATTCTCTTTGTTCTTTATTCTCTATCTATTTATTTTATAATACGTTATCAACACGATTCTCTTTTAATTGTTTTTCTCCATAAGTTACAAATTTTTTCCTCTTTCACCAAGCTTTACCCCTTATAAGCGGCAACCAATGCAATAGTCGATCATTCCAAATTTTCTGCTCAAGTTGTTACCGATTGCCTTCTAGAGTTACTACTATTTTAGTCTTCAATTGGGGCTTGCACACTATGTGTAATCATCATGCAAAGAAATTTATATAATCCTTACGTATGCTCGTGATAATAGCCAGGGTGATAACGATGATGTTAAAGAAACTCAGGTATATTTTACTATAATTTATTTAATATATCCTGTTTATTATAATTAGAGACTAATTAATCATGACAACATGAATAGATAGATTTTGATTTAAAATCCACGCATGTTTGCGATGGTGATTATCAAATAAAGAATCTATTGGGACATTTATAAGTTCGTCTTAGTAAATCTATTACATTCCCCGAAAAAAATAAAAATAAATATTATTCCAATATTTGGTAGTACAAAATTAGCCGAAAGCTCCAGAAGAGCTAATATATTAATGTAACGCCCCAATTTTCGGGAATTCTGTGAATGTTGGCATAGGTTTAATTATGTTAGTGGGCCTCTAGAAGGCCCAAGCTTAAGATAGAACCCGGCAATTTTAGTTAATTTTTGTTCCATAAGAAAAAGCGGGTGAAATTATGAAATAGAACCTATGTGAAAATGTTTGAAAATGCTATAGGCTAAATTGAAGTGGCCAAATAAATAGGAGTGCAAAATAGGAGGATTTGCATGACAAACCTCCCATTTTACATGAAGTGGCCAGCCATCATGTTGTTGTAGATAATATGAGCACTTGATATCCATAATTCATGGTACAAATTGATAATGGGTTAGGTAAATGTTCCATGATAATGGATTAGATAAATATTCCATGATAATGGGTTAGGTAAATGTTCCATGATAATGGTTTAGGTAAATGTTCCATGATGGGCATTTCATGTCTTTTGTATTAAAGAATTAAATGGATGAAATATGAAATTTTATTAAAAGAAAAATGGGTGAAAAGAACAAAGTTTTGTCCATCTTTGTTCATCATAGCTGAAAGTTAGAGAAGAGAAAGGAGAGGAGAAAGCTCTTGAATGTTCGGTCACTTGGGGAAGAAAATTGAATGTAAGTTCATGGTAGTTTGCTTCTATCTTGATGTTCATGAGTTCTTCTTGATTCTACCTTAACTCTTGAAGCATATTTTGGTTTTTAGTTGTGTTGTGAGCATGTAGTCATTAATTAAAATGAAGGAAATGGTTGTTGTTTCATATTCTTTTGATGAAAAATGGAAGATAGGTGAAGTTGAGCCAAACAAATGAGCATGCATGTGCCTTAGATGCTAAGGGGAAAAATTGGCTAACATGTTGTGCTTTAAAATGATGAAATGGAGATTATACTTAAGTAAAATCATAGATATGTGATGATTGATTGGTGATATACATGTTTAAATAACAAGCATGCAAGTTAGGTGTGAAAGAGTGATTTGGTAATAAATCTGCTTGGGATAGCAGCAGTAACGTGACTTTGGAAAATCACCATAAATTGTGGGAGATGAGTTAGAAGCTGCATAAATTATGTAATTAAAGCTTAATGAGTCTAGTTTCAAATGGAATAAACGAGAACATATTTTGAATTCTGTACAATGAGAAATTTGATTCGTAATGAAGAGTGGTCAGATTAGTCAAACAGTGAAGCATGGGAAACTTTAAGAAAAATCTGGTATTGATTGGCCATACCAAAAATTCTGAAAATTTTATGGATAGAAGATATATGAGTCTATTTTCAGGGAAAATTAACGGCACTTGATTTGGAGTTTCGTAGCTCCAGTTATAAATAATTTAGTGACTGTTGTTCAGGAAGACAGCTTGCAGTGAAATTATGATTATGTGGTAAACATTGACAAAAATTTGTTAATGAGTTGCTTATTGTTTTCTTATAAGCTTACTATGATCTGTAGGTATGGTTGGCGAATATTGTAAGGGGTTAATCGTAGTTTGTATTTGAATAGTTAGATTAACATGTTAGTAATCCAATTGTAGGCGGTTCGTGTGTGGATCTCGTCAAGATATCGTCATAAATGTGTGTAACTAACACCCTCTTTCTTAGTCTAGATCGGCAAAAGTCGAAAAGCGAAATGCCGAAAACCGGTATTTTGTAGATTTGCGAGTGTCAAAGCGAATGCTCGTGAGGTAAATCGATTAATGTTTCTGGTAAGCTGCAAAATTTGGACTGCAAAGTGCATCATTTCTGTACCCTCGATATTTTTGGGCTTAATGGGCCAAAATTGGAATGATGGGCCAACGGGCCCAATTCGGTAAGAACCCTCGGTACGTAATTCTGTTAGTACGTGAAAGGTAGGAATATGCATGAAAAACCCTAAAATAGATAAATTACTGAAATACCTTTAAAAGTGGAAAATTTACAGTTTTACCCCTAGGAGATAAATTACCGAAATACCCCTAGGGTTAAATTGACCTAAATGCATGTTTGACTGTTGTTATTTACTGCATGCCATGTTGTTATTATCTGATGCATGGGACTGGGATATTGACGGAAGAAGTACTGAAAGTGGCTTGTCCACGTACTGGAGGCTTTGCCTCAATTCTTCGATAACTGAGCAAAGAAGGTCAAGAATCAGGAGTGTTAAATTTGGGTGGGTTGAGCTATTCCCACATGGAGTGTATGGCTGGTACGGGTGGAGTGTAGTGGTTGGTGGGTTGAGTAGTCTCCCAAATGGGCTTGCATATGTTTACCGATGTTGCATGTATTTTGAAATGGGCCTATGGGCCATCTCATTATCTGAATAAGGGCTAAGGCCCGGTTTATTATGTCTGAAAGGGCTCGCCCAAGACCACTGCACACTGAATGGGCTTAGGCCCAATAGACTTAAGTGACTTGGGCTTTGAATGGGTTTTCCTTACACACTGAGTTTCCCCAAACTCACCCTTCTTTAACCTTGCGGTGAGCCTTGATGTGGGTGACTTGGAGCCGGAGGGATTCAGAGTGGCCACGGTGAATACTTTTGGGTTTGAAAAAGAGACTGGTTTTCTTAAGTTATTTTTAATTACTATTTAATTTTGGGTTGTAAAAGGCCAATTTAACTTTATTTTCTTCTTTGATTTTCTGGGATTATATTATTTTAAACAACTTTAAATTGATGGATACCAATTCAAATGGGCTAGACTTAGGGCGTGATTTCAAAACGATACTTGTTTTTTTTTTAAATAACACGACGTCACGAATATTCGATTTACCAAAGATAATCACTCAAAGAAATTTCAACTTGTTATAACCAAGTGTGGCAATGGATGTGGGCATGTCTAGGATTGGATCCAATCGGAGAGCTTGGTACTTAAGCAGCCTTCATGGCTCACCTCCTCTGTTATGGATACCTACCTGGTGCCCAGCTTCCATTCACTTGGTTAGTTTGACAAAAGTCGGCTTTTAAAACACTGAAAAGGGAACACGGGTTTTTGACTTCAATGTGGCACGTCGGATTTGGGCTTAACGTCTGGGCCGGGTTTGCGGTGCTACAATTAATATCTTGTGATGGTTAATCCATTGGTTTTAAAATATATTCATAATGGATCTCATATTGAGATTGCGAATAAGAAAAAAAATATATTTCATATGAATCAAAAGAGGATTGAGTTATTGATTTATATTTATCACTCTTGTTATAAATTGAATTGATTGTGACTATCTTTGTGATCTTTTGTCATCGTCCTCGTTATAGGGTTGAGAGAAAAATATTAGACGGTAAAAGGTCTACTTAAATTGTGGGATAATTTAAAAGAAAAATGCGAGAAATATAATATGGTAATTCTACCTGAAGCTCATTATGGTTGGATGCACATGAAGTTGCAAGTTTTTTTTTTAAACTGTAAGTATAACTCTACAATATTTAGAATAAGTTCTCAATTAAAATTATGTGGAAAAATATTACTGATGAGAACTTGCAAGAGAGAAAACTTATGTATGAAAATTCATTGGTTATGTACCTTGTAACACCTCAAACCCGGTCTAGATATTACAACCGGATCTGGAGATGTTACTGTATATCTATTGAAAATCCGAAATTCATTTGTTTCTAAAAGTCGTCATAAGTTCCTTTTACACAGAAATCTGATTATTCGAAAACATATCTTACTTCACTGGTTTATTGAAAACGTTGTTTGTTTGCACTTTCAAAATGTATAAATTTGCAGCAGAAATATTTAGAACGTCAAATTTTGGAAAACATAGTTTGTTATTTAGAAATCCATTATTTTGGAAAAAATGAATGTTGTCAATAAAAATGTTTAAACAATTCGTGCGATAAAAAAAAAAAATCCAAAACCAACATAGCCCAAAATGTCCAAATAGTCCAAAAGTTACAACTCTTAAACCCAAATTTAAATAAATTAAATAAATGAATAGATTAATATAATCGAGCTTCCGTTCAAAAAGTGAGTTTTTGAAACTCAGTGTGTAACATATAAGTTAAACAACAGAAATTAATTAGACAAATATAGCAGAAGCTGAACATATTAGAGCAGTACAGATGCAGAAATATAATCTTACCCCAATCCGCTACACACATACTTCGACCATCCTAACACACCATATGGGGTATGAAACACTTATCCAGCCCTACACACCATGTAGTGTCGGTATGACGCTTTTCAGAATATTATTACATCTTAGCTTCCAAACCAATTGGAAAATTATCGTCGTCTATAGAAACATATGTACGACTGATAATGATACATGCATGGATGGGGTAAAATTTATTCAATTCCATTTGTCGAAGCTGTCAATTTTCAAGTTTGAGAAATTAGAAGACTTGCGACGACTTTTTGGAATTGAATAAATTTTACCCCATCCATGCATTTTTAGGTTAAGATGTCATCATGGCATTTGAATATCTGTGACACTCCAAACCCGACCGGGACGGACCAGCCCAAATTTGAAGCGTTACATTAGCCACCTAAGTGACTCTTCGCTAACGACCTCCCAAGACACATCTTGACCTTATAAGACCTCAATCTTATCCATTTATTAGTTATTTACTAATGCGAAAGTAATTTGTGAACCAATTTTAAACTTTTTATAAGTAATTTAACCTAAGGACATTTTTGTCATTTTACCACCTACGATTAAACTAACCCGAATTTAGATCTATACATTTACCAACCCTCTTTTAGTCAATTTATGTAAGCCCTAAAAATTTCAGCTTAATTCGAGTTTATTTTCTATGTCTAATTCAAGTTTTATCATTAAAGACTAAATCTTAACAATTTTTAACTATCAGTACAATACTTGAATATTAAATTGAGTGCGTTTCTAACAAATTTTATCAATTACAAGTCTAATGCTAAAATTTTATCAAGTTTCCTTATCATTTAAGGCTTTAATTAGACTTATCAAGTGACAAGACTAATTTGAAATTTAAACAGACTAGAGAACCAATTTAAAAAGACCAGAATTCAAACCCCCAACAGTCTACTGCAGTTTTTTAGTGCGAAAAATTTGATTTAAACCCGATTTTGAGTATTTTAATGGCCAATTAAACCTGATTTAGCTATAATTAAATATCATACATATTTATATACCTTCAATTGAATTTATTAACACAAATTATGCCCCAATTAGATAGAATTAAACATTCAATTTCATGCATATCATCCACCGGTTGATTCAAACAAGTGGTGTACATTAGTCACTAGTAAACCACTCTATGGAAGCTTCATTTAAAAAATGGTTAGTGTAAACATCATGCCTCACACACCATGTTATCAATCACCATGTTATCAAACAACAATACACCGTAAATTATTCAATAATCAAACTCAAACATGCATATATGATATTATAAAACCATACAAAATTAAAAATGTCCAATGTTCAAGTCCAATTACAACAAAAATTAAACTAAGTCTCAGAAGTTCCACAATGCCCGATTAATATATCTAAAACATGTAATCTAAATCTCTACCAAGCCTTAATCTCTTGGAACTCTCTTGCTCGGCTCCTCAGCTCCTCAATCCCGTTGGTTAACTGCACGAATGTGAGGGTGTGAGCTTCAAAAGCTCAATGAATGTTAATAGAAGAACGAGTAAATTAGCTCCCAAATCATGCTTAAATTGAAACCAATCAAATACAAATTTTCAGTCACAATATCAATTCATAAAAGTTCAATGTCATATGCTCAACCATGTATCAAAAATCATAATTAATCATGGCATATAATCATCAATTTAGCATGTAACATTTCATACATTTATATTGGCATATACAATCATGGCTTAATCGGGTGATCATACATCGGATAAACGGATCTCTTTACTCCCAATCAGAATTAGAATCAGTCTCGGATTGAGTAGGCTGAGGCCACACGCTCCCTTATGTCTCCTCAAATCAGTCCCGTTGAGTGGAGACACAAGCTCAACACTCCCTTATCTACTCCTAATCAGTCCACCTAGAGTCTCATTGCTCACAAATAACTTATCAATTTGGTGAGTACTCACAAATCCTATGGCAAGTCAACTATATCGAATGGATCTACCATGCTATAATTCCAATATAATCAATCAATTATAACATAATTTCAGTCAATAATGTGCTCATTTAAAGTGCCAAAATGCATATGTGAATCATGTAACATAGTTATTTTAACATCAAATTAAATCTAGCATACCAATTACCTATTATCAATGTTCATTTATCAATTGAAATATCAACATACCATGAACCAAAACCCCAAAATACTTGCTTAGTTCACCATTATAATCAACAAAATCAAGCATATAAAATCACTAGATGCTTACTTACCAACACTTAACAAAAATTTCATCACTTAAACATATATCAATAATCTTGCAAAATTAACTAACCAAAACTCAATTAAATATTTTCAATCAGTAATTAATCATCCAAATAAGCATAAGTGAAGGTCAACTTACCAAATCGCCCTTAAATAACACTCACCACACAACTAACTCAACCACAACAAATTGATCAACCAAGCAAATCCAAGCTTCAATTTCGATTAGCTCGATCCTCTTCAAGATTCGGACCTTCAAAAGAGACAAAATAGATATTACCACCTATCAAAAGATATAATAAGTGCAAATTTCATCAACTAGGATACAAGAAATTCTCTCTCAAAGTTACCTTACTGGATTTGTATCATCAAGTCAAAAACTTAATTCCTCACAAAATTGATCACTGCAGCCCTCCTAATCACTTCCAAACATCAATACTAGACCAAATAAACATATATTAAGCATTAATTTCACATTTAAATCAATTTCACAAAAATCCGGAAAATTGGTTGATGATCATGATGAAATTCGATTTTTTTTAAATTACATTACAAAACATGTTTAATCTTGATAAATAAGATCAAAAATATTCTAATAGATTCATTTTGAGTTGGAACATCCATTGATTTGTGGATTTCCTCTCAAAATTCAAAATTCACCATTAAAACACTTTAAGCTTTTAAAGAAGATGACATTGATATAAAATCATGTAATTATCACTCAAATCATGTAAATATGCTTCTAATCATCATAAAAATAAGTTTAGAAATAATAATTATCTTTTATTCGTTCTAAATACTTCGATTGAAAATCTTGATTCAAGAACCTTGAGAAATTTCAGAATATTTTTGGCTACTATTGTGAATAATTTCAGGTGAAAAGAGAGAGTATTTTGAGAAGGAAATTTGTTGAATCTATTCTCTAATGATAGATCTTTAAAAACATGCAAAGAAAACGAATTTTATAGTTCTCTAATCTGATATAAATGGTGTGAAAATTAGGCTAGATGCATTGAGTTTAAAATTGAAACAACCCACCAGAAATTTAAAATTTGGGAAATTTGACTAATAGCCCCTCTTACATTTCCCTTACTTTACCAATTGATCCTTTCCCTCCAAAATTCCGAATTTAAAGGTTTATTTGCCAAATAAATACTCCAAAATTTCTCTTATTTTACAATTAAATCTAATTTAATTAATATTTAAATTTAACTCATTAACCCCCAATAAAATTATTTTAAAATTCTTTTTCAACCCAAATTAATTATTTTCACTAATAATTATTTAATTGCTTTTAAATTAATTTTCCAAAAATATTTTTATTTTTCCAGATTATTGTTTAATCCATTTTAGATGAAATTGACATCCTAAGTTAAATTAAAAATTACTATTAACTTGATAAGTTCCTAAATTCACACTCGGAACCCAAAAAATATACCCGAAACTACTAGACCCGATTTAGGGATATTACAATATCTATCTCTCAGCTTCAAAGCGCACTTTGAATCGCTCGATTTCGAGTTTGGGAGCTCAAGTTATGACCGTTTTAATAAGAACTACGCGAACAGAATTTCCAGACGTGATTATGATAGGAATTACAAGTTTTGAGCTTTTAATTCGAGTTTAAATCATATTAGGTTTAAGTTTTGGGATTAATTTTTATTATATATGAGCACAATATTGTATTTATCAGCTCTTATTGTTTTATTATTTTATTATTCCGAATTTTTACTAATTACTAAGTAGTTTAAGTTATTTAAGAGTATTATGTCAACAAGAAAATTTAGTTTAAAACTACTTCTTGTTTAGATTAAATTAGAGTTTTAGTTATTTAGCTAGCCTATATATAGACCTTTGCATTGTACACAAATCACACAATTCATTATTATTCCATTTCTCTTTTGAGTTAATAAATTATCATTTTCTTTTCAAGAATTTCTCTTTAGTTATTTTTAGAAGAGTTCATCAATCTTTTCAGATTGTGGGGATTATTTTCAAACTTTTTATTGCCAAAGTTTTTATCATAGAGGGGGAAATTAGGGTCGCTTGAAGGGGGTTATGGATTCTTTGTGTTTCTGAGGCTTCTTAGGACTTTTACACGCCACGTTCTATCTTCTTTATTTTTCTTCTTTATTATTTTAATCTTTGATCTTATTATTCTACTTTATTCATATTGATTATTTGTTTTTAATTGTCTTCTTTATTTTTTATCTGACTTGGATTCATTTGTGTTTCAGGTTGTTTCAAATCCAAGTTTCTTTTTGAATTTCTAAAAACCTAAGTCAAATCCACGACTTTAACAAATTTTACGATTCGCTTCCACATTCATCGGCCTCATTCTTTATCATTTGGTATCAGATTTAGGCATTTTAGGTGTTCTTTGTGTTATTATAAAATTGATTTCTAGCAAACAACCTTAAAACAAAATTTTTTGTACCGAGAGAATTTTCAAAAAAAGAAATTCAGTGGGTAAACGATTTTCAAATGATCTGAAATTTTACATAAAAAATATTTCTCACAAAAAAAAGATTGAAAAAGTGCAGAAAAAAGAAAATATAAAAAAAAAAGAAAAAGTAAGAAAATATTCTGTGGGTTGAATTTTGTGCCAAACCTTTCCAGATAAAATCTACATTATTTGAGGAAGCTTCACTTTAAATTTCGTAATTTTTGGATATCGAGAACACCTCGAACGAAGTTTTTCAAGTTGCTTTGTAATTTTTCAGGTTTTTGGGTTTCAACAGGTTTTCAGGTTTTCAGGTTTCAACAAGTGATTGAACAAGTTTGTCAAGTTCCTCTGTGCAACATAATTCTTTGGTGTCTAGCCGATTTTGGACTCCTAGTGCTACTAGGTTTGCTTTGTTAGTTTGATTCTAATACATTTTAATTGATTGATATAAACACTTTTTTTAAAAACTCACAAGATTAATTATTGCCTTATTAAGAATTTTATTTTTATTTCTGAGTGCATAACAGTGAAGTTTGTTTAATTTTTCTTTTCTTGAGTGCAAAAGATGGAGAGAATGAATGGAAAAAACTGAAGCCCCACATGAAAAACCCTTCGAAACAAAGAATAGAATTCTCTCAATCTAAATGTTTCTGTTGTTATAAAACCTAGTGTAACATCCCCTTTTTAGTGTGTCAGAAACAGTGGTTTCGGGACCACAATTTTGACAAGTAAATTATTATTTTATTACTTATTTAATGTTTACAAGATTATATTAAGGTCTTATTAAAATTTCGTTAAGAAATTTTGATGTTTAAATTGTTAATTAGGTAAAAAGGACTAAATTGTAAAAGGTGAAAAATTTGAGTTCTATTAGTTAAAAGGATCAAATGGCTATGGAAAGGAAAGTTAATGGATTTATATGGTAATTATACCATAAATAATGCTAGTGGATGTGCATGGGCAAGATGTTATGGTAATTTTTAATATGTAATAAGATTAATATGGAAAATTAGTAAATTAGCTTAAAACAAAAGAAATTAAAACAAGTATCATCTTTTACTCTTCTTCCATAACCGATTTTAAGAGAGGAAGTACTCCATTGTTAGTAGCTTGATTCGGCTAAGCTTATATTGGCGCATAGTATGTATTTTTCAACCCGTTTTTAATTATTTTTATGTTTTTTAGTTCGTTTTAGCTTAATCTAGCTAGCCCAGAGGTTAATTTACAAAATTTTTAAGAGTTGAGGGACTTACCATGAATGCTTTTGAGTGGTTTTTTATGTTAATTGATAGACTATGAATTTTTGTTGAAAAAAAAAACAAGTTTTGTTAAGTGATTGTTGATGAATTTTTGAAATAAGGATTAAATTGTTAAAGGTATAAATCCTAGGGTTTTGTTGTGAATTGTTGATAATTATGAGTTTCTTTAAGGTCCCTTTTTTAGGTTGGATTTAAGTTAAAATGGTTAGATTTTAAGTTTTGAGCATAAAGACTAAATTATGAAAAGTTAAAATATTGGGGGTAAATTTGTAATTTTGCATAAATATGAATTATAGATTAAATTGAATTATATAAATACTTAATTGAATGAAAATATTTATTTAGATCAAGATAAACCACATTCTAACTTAGATCGAGGAAAAGCTTAAGCTTCGAACTAGTTCGACTATATTACTACACCCTAATTATCGAGGTAAGATCGTATGAACTATAACTGTTTTAATGTTATCTAAATGGAATGTTTACTATGTTAATTTTAGTATAAATAAATCAATATATGAATGCATATATACTATGATGAATTGACGGATATCAAGTCTCGATTGAACCTTAAGAATTCTTAGGATACAAATGGCATGTCATTAGGAATTTCATGTTTCGGGTGCTAGTCTTGAATGTCCTACCGATGGCTGAGGTCTTGCATTTGTTGTGGGTTCTCCACAGCTCGCGTGAGTAGCATCGTGTAGCTTACATTCTGACCCACAGCTTGTGTGAGTAGGCCCATTTCACAGCTCGTGTGAGCATTGATGTAAAGGAAATGTTATGGTTATATGTAAAGGCACATTATGTGTGAGCTTTCCCGAGTATCTGTTGTAATTCTAGATGGTCCAATGGGTATTAAAAGGGAATGATATGGTAAGTATGCAAATGGATTGAATCATGACCTTATGAAAGGATTAATGAACTAAATGATGTTAGTACATATGGAGATTTACATAATGTTGATTTCATTTATGTCATGGGCAAATATACTAACTTGTGAGTTGGTGATATTGATTTGCCTTTTACTAAGCTTATGGCATTGGCGATGAGTTTTGTTTAATCTTTGAATTGTATAAATGACATGGTAAGTTGTGTTTTAATTTATACGAGCTTATTAAGCACTCGTTGCTTACGTAGTTTCTTTCTATTGTTTTATAGATTATCGAAAGCTCGATCAGTTAGAAGCTCGTCGGAGACCTATTACACTATCCAACGATCATTTTGGTAGTCTTTGAGCATTTTGGCCAAGGTTATTAATGGCATGTATAGGATCTTTATAATTTATGTTTTGGTATGTTAAGCTATTGATGTTGTCTTGGTTTGGTGCACTTTGATGCCTTACCAAATGCTTGTAAACAAGGTACTCTTGGCATGTTGATGATAGTTTGGAAATGGTCATTTATGACATGTTTGACACATATATAGTTCGGAAATGTAATGTTTTGGTATAATTGTAATGCCTTTGAATGGCATATTGGTTAGGTGATTAGGGATGTTTAAAATGACATATTTATGTATGTTTGAATGGTATTTGAACCCCTTAAATGTGTGCCAAATTGGTTTGAAGGGTTTGGTATAAATTAGACTTGTAACCCTGCCTAGCGCGCCGGAAGGGTACAAGTCCAAACCCGATGGGGTTGGGGCACACTCGCACAACGTGAGCGATGCTAAATGTCCGGAACTAGTCAGGCCCAAATGAGTCTGCAGCTATTTTAGCCCAACACGAATTTATTCTTCCTCAGCAGACAAAATCTGCTTATATGTGGAAACTTATCTTATTAATTTGATTCTAAAAAATCTGTTAAAAATTTTTATTTAATGGAAGATTTTAGGGATATTTTTTCCAAAATTACAACACTCTCCATGCCTATAAAAGGCCATGATTCTGAAGGGTTTTTTACACGCTCTCATACTTTCTAAGAATTTCTCTTACAAAAATTCTGTTGTTATAAAAAATCTCCTTTTTCATCTTTCATGTTTTCTAAATATTCCGGTGATAGAAAAAATGTCATTGTCCGTTCGATTTATCGTGGTACAAGTGCTACTACTTCGATCGCTGCTATTGTTGTATCTTGGGAGACTTTTGACCAAAGTTACTCCAAGTATCGTAGGAGTGGTCGAACCTGTCTTAAGGAAACTGTGTTTGACAGGTCTCAACGTTTCGTAAAATCTGGTCATATTTTATTTTATATGTGTTTATTTATAATTAATTATTTTTGTTTGCTAACGGGTTTTGTCTAACAACAATATCCGGGATTGGTCCCTTTCGAGATATTTCATGAAAGAGTTCCACTGCTTCGTCTAGCCTTTTAGCTTTGCAATATCCATTGATCATGGTGTTGTAAGTAACTATATTAGGTGCACAACCCTTCTCAATCATCATCTGCAAAACTATTCTAGCTTTATCCATTTCGTTCCGCAAGCAATAACCATTAACTAATGCACTATAGGTAACGACATTAGGCTCGATTTCTTGCTTTATCATTGCGTCAACAAAATCCTCTGTTTCAGAGACCATCCCTTCCTTGCAATGCGCATAAACCAATGTACTATACGTGGCAACATTGGGCTCAATGTCATGCTTTCTCATCATGTTAATGATCTCTACAGCTTTAGAAATCATTCCTTCATTGCAAATTGCATATTGTTATCAACCATTTCATTCAAAAGCCTTGTTGCCTCCTCTTGCTGTCCCGAATTACACATACCATGAATTAAGGTAATGGTATTTGGTCTAATGCCTTTAACCTTTACTTCAGAGAAGAGATCGAGAGCCTCCTTTAATAGCCCCTTCTTACAAAGGCAGTCAATGACTGTGCTATATGTTACAATATCGGTTTCAAAATCTCTATCTTCCATCAGTCTTAGAAACCTAATAGCTTTATCTGTATTGCCACTCTTACACAACCCCTTAAGTATTATATTGTAAACAATCAAATTAGGTTGATACCCTCTTTTAGTCATTTCATCAAATATACTAACAGCTTCAGAAATCTTACTTCGATTACAAAGTCCATTAATCAAAGTTGAAAAAGTTACAGCACTAGGCTCAACACCTAACTTCAGCATTTTCCCCAAAATAGAAAACCCAAAACCAATTCGACCTAATTGACAATAGCAATTAATCAAGGTGTTCAAAGAATAACCATCCTGGGAAACGCCTAATAATTCCATCTGTCTATACATAGAAACAACAATGGCATAATGTTTCATCCTAACAATGGCTGCTAATAATTTATTGAATTCCACAATGGAAGGCTTTAGTACTTTTCAATCATCTTATTGAACAAAATCAAAGCATCGTCAACATTATCGAAGCCATCATCTATTTTCCCCTTTCCTCTAACAAACATGGGTTTCTTACTTAAGCTTCGATGTGGGTAGCAATGGTGTTAGAAGAAGAAAAAGAGTGGAAATTAGAAAGATGGATTCCCCCATTAACAAGTGAACGAAGAATAAAAGAAGAAGGAAGCTTACCCATATCTTGAAACTAAGCAAAATGAAAAACCAATGAGGGGTGAGCTTGAAAATGAAAGCAGAAATGGCGGCCGCAGTAACAGAAGAAGTGTAAATTTTGGGTTGCGAAGTGGTGTTTAGGGAAAGGGTTGGGAGCCTAATTTGGTTTAATTGGCCATTAAATCCATCCATGTTTTACCTTTCCAAATTAGGGGTGAGTATTCGATCGAGTCGAGTAAAAAAATTTTGAGTTAGTCAAGTTGACAAATCCTATTTTAGCAACCGAACTCAATTTGATTTTTTTCTGAATCGAATTGAATCGAGTCAAAACAAGTCGAGTTAACAAATCCTATTATTTATATCTAATGTTGCGTTTAGATGGACCGATTATTTAACTAGTAGATGAAGTACAAGATTGTTTAACTATATGAATAATATAATAATTTTACCTTTTAACTTAATGAGTAAACATTTATCAAAACGACGCAGTTTTACCTTTTAACTTAATTATTTTAAATTTTAACTTTTAAAAAAGTAAACATTTATCAAAATGACGTAGTTTTGTCTTTTCTTATTTGGATTTTTAGATAACTCGAATTGTATAATTCATATTCGAGTTAAATCAAAAAATTTAATTTTTTATTCGAGTTGATTCGAATAACTTGATTAACTCAAATAATTTAAACTATTTAATCCAAAATTTGAATTTTTTATAGAGTTTTTTGAATCAAATCGGATTTTTCTCGCCCCCTATTTCAAATGTATTTCAACAAATAGTTGTCCATGTCCATTGTATTGTCAAATAATATTTTTAATATTTTTTTATAAATTTATAAATATTTTATATTTTTATGTTTTAAATTTTAAAAAATAATAATATAAAAATCCTACATGTTATAAAAATTTAAAAATATATAAAAATACTAAAATATATGTCTAGAATGAACAATTTGTTCATTCCTATGTGTAAAAATTATATTTCTTTAATAAATTAATATATTTTGTCACATGTCATCATGTTATTAATTTATCATAGTCACATTAGTATATTTTAATGAGAAGAAATTGTATAAAACTATGATTCAAAGTCACCTATATCCCTTTCTAATAGGAGAATGACAAATCATAATTTTCCTTTTAATATTCAGTATTTTTATTTGGATTTGAATTTTTTCAGGAAAAAAAGCTAAAAATTAGGATGAAAAATCTGATTTGTCATTCTCCTATTAGAAAAGGATAGGGATGACGTGGAATAATAATTTCATACAATTCATTCTCTATTTTAATGGTATTAATTAGAACTTTAAAAAAATACAAAGTTAACTTACAGTTTCCAAGTTGAAGTATTACTTAGCTCAAATAAAAAAGGGATAAATCTCAAAATTATACATAAATTTTGATTTATGTGCAATTTGATACACAAACTTTAATTTAATGCAATTATAAACATGAAACTTTGATTGTGGTTCAAATGCATACATGAACTTTAATTTTGATTCAATCATGTACATTTAAAGAAATGTATACATCAATTTAATTTTAGATTGCATTTTACCTCCCTCTACTCAAAAAATAGATAAATTAGTCCCTGTACATTAGATTAAAGAGCAAATCAAATATTCTGTTAAATTACCATTCAATGTATGAATTATACATGTACGTCATGATGCAAAGGTCTGTTATAATTATTTTATTATTTATAGTTTATCCCTTTAATTGTATTCTAATTCTAATTAAGTCCTTTTTTATTTAATTTCAGCTTTTATAAACTATTTTATATGTTATTCGTTTTAAATTTCTTTATATAGTATTCATTTTAAACTGTTCGATACATATTATTCTGAATTATTTTATATATTAATTACTTTACATTGCTTTATTTATTTATTTTAAACTCTTTTATATATTATTTTTAATTGTTCTATTATTATAAATTTATATATACTATTTATTCTTAAACTTCTTTTTATATGGATTATTGATTTTCAAAATTTTATATTGTTTATCTTAAACTCTTTTATACATTATTTATTTTATTTTTAAACTATTTTTTATTTTATGTATATTATTTATTTTAAATTTCTTTTTACTGATTATTTATTTTAGACTTTCTATATGTTATTTTAATTTGTTATATATTATTTATTTTAAGTTGTGTTATTTTATTTTAAATTATTTTGTATATTAATTATTTTAAATTATTTTATACTATTCACTCTAAATTGCTTTTTATAATATTTATTTTAAACTTATTTTTATGTATTAATTATTTTAAAATTGTCTCATTATTTATTTTAAATTGTTTGATGTTATTTATTTCATTCTTTTGATTATTAATGTGGGTATTTAAGTGACATGTTATGTGATTATTGCCATTGTGTGTATTATAATTGTTCATTCGTATTTTCTTATTATTGTCATTCACTTGTATAATATTGTATTCATGTATTATTGTTCCATGCTCATTACTATATTTTATTTCATGTCATCACATCGTGTATTAAGCTCCAATTAATGTATTTATCCAATACAGACTGTTTTGTTTTACTCCAAACAAAATAATGCACATCGTTAATGTTATAGTCGTTATTATTCAAAAGGAAAATTTTCAAAAATAAGGCAGTGTTTCGTGTTTTGGAAATTCGAGAAATCGTACCCTAACTTACGGGGTTTCGATTTTCTTGTTAAACCTAAATAACCAAATATCCTTTTAGATTTCGAAATATATAAAGTTTCGATAAAATAATTTAAAGGCAAACTTGTTCTCGAGGGTTTAAATGTCGCATCCTAACTTATGGGATGTGGCATTTTGTTATTTCGGGACGAGTGGGCCTTTGATGCTCGTTTCGATTTAATTCAAGCTTTTTTCAAAACGAACATTAATAAAAATGGATCGTATTTTAATTCTTTTCAAATTTTCAACATTCGACATTAGGACATTAGTCAATCAATTAGGTATCAATTTTGGGCGTTACGAGGGTGCTAATCCTTCCTCGTACGTAACCGACTCCCGAACCCATTTTTTTGAATTTCGTAGACCAAAATTGCTGTTTTAATAAATTAAAATATTTTATTAAAACGACCAAATTACTAGGTGATCCGATCACACCTCCAAAAAAACGGGTGGCGACTCCATTTTCGTTTTTAAATAAAAGTCGACCCCAATTTTAAAAGAAATGGTTTCGACAACAGTAACAAGTAAAGGTATATGACTTAATTGATCACTCTCACAAGAAATAGAACGTGGGACTGATAAGGAATACCTCTAAGCAGAGTGTTGCTAACAAAATTATAAGAATCCTTTTAGCCAAGTTGGAGCATGAAGATATGTTGGTGTGAAGAGGCGAACCTTCAAGCGTTTTCTTAGTGAGGAGTGCTTATAAGCTGCTCCTTGATGGTTGTTGTGATAATCAATTTACAGGTCTTCAAAATTCCATAAGGGCTTTTACTGGAAATTGTGGAATTTTAAATTAACTACAAAAAAGAAAATTTCAACTTAGAAAATTTCTTGGAATTTTTTTGCCTACACTAGTTAATCTCCATAATAGAAGAATTGGAGTAAACACAACAAGCTCCAAATGTGGAGGGGGTTCAGAGACTATTGACTATGTGTTTAGGTAGTGTCTTGTAACAGTAGAAATGTAAAATAAACTTAATCTCGTGTCAATACTATCTTAACCATTTTTTGGATTTTTCCTGAATTGGACCGCTCAGCTGTTTAGAACTATGTATGTTTTTGCTTGTTTTATTAAGTATAAATAAAATGTCCAGCTCAATAACTTTTTCAAAAAAAAAAAAATGGTGTAACAAAAGGATGGTATATGGCATTCCCAAATACACATTGATGTAAAAAAAAGAAAAATACAAAAATAGCTTCTACGATTTGGATATAATCCATATGAGATATGACAGCCATAGTTCCTATAACTTTAGTTGGTTTCACAAAACTCCCAGATATTCTAAAGCATAATTGAAATTCAAGTTTGTTGACCACATCTTAAATTTTGTTCTAACAAAAATTAAATTTTATAAAAATACCCAAAATTCAAGATTGTTGCCTACATTCCAAATAAGAAACTGCAAGTGTTATATGTATGCAATTAATTACCACATGACTATTTGTGGCAAGATCCTTGTGTATTTTTCCAGTGGAGCAATCATATTGTGGCCCTCAAAGTTCTTTTTAAAAGCCAACTACAACAATCTCAAGTTGAACATCAACTACGTCATCCCAATATTTTGAGGCTTTATGGATATTTCTATGATCAGGTATAAGCCTATATTGATAATTCAACAATGTATGTATGTAATTGAAAATGTTATATATGAATTAACATTTGGTTTTCTGAATACAACCTTTTTGCAGAAACGTGTTTATCTGATTCTGGAATATGCAGCCAAAGGTTAACTTTACAAAGAACTGCAAAAATGTAAATGCTTTAGCGAAAGACGCGTTGCTACCGTGAGTTTCTTCTTGGTACTGTGTTTCGATGGATTCATATGTTGTATGCTTATGTTATTTGTTGCAGTATGTTGCCTTTTTAGCTCGAGCACTTAAATGTCATGGAAAGCATGTCATACAGAGAGATATCAAACCTGGGAACCTGTTAATTGGTGCACAGGTGATTCCTAACCCATGGCTAGTACTCGTTTGGTTATTCAATGAAAGCCTCATTGTGCTTATCTAGTCAATTTGGATTCCTTGTCTGGGTGAACTAAAGATTGCGGATTTTGGACGGTCAGTGCATACATTTAATTGCAGGCGGACTATGTGTGGTGCACTATGTAGTAAACCATAAAACTAACTGGTACACTGTAATGTTGAACTGTTTGTCATCTCATCGAACTAAGTTTCACCGTATATTTTATGTTCTCCACAGTTGAAAGTGTAGAGCATGATGCCAGTGTAGATATCTAGAGCCTTGGTGTGTTGTGCTATGAGTTTCTTTATGGAGTCCTGCCTTTTGAGGCCAAACAATATTCAGACACTTAGAGAAGGTATGCCCGAGCTGCGGACACTAGAGAACATGCTTAAAGCTCCGAAACAAAGAGAACATGATGGAAACTTAAGTTTCCTTTTTATAGCTTTTCCACTAGGGTACCTCTTTTGAGTACCTGTCCCAACTTGTTCACTCTTTTCCCCACTCATACGATTGTGCAAGTGGATTTGAAGTTCTCTCCAAAACTAATAGTTTCATCTTCAGCCAAGGACCTCATTAGTCAGGTTTCTTTAGTTGCCTCTATTACTTGCAATTATATAAATATAACGACAATGCTCCATCATTGGCATATACTGAACACGCTTCAACATTATTTACAGATGCTTGTCAAAGATTCTTCCCAGCGCCTCCCACTATATAAGCTTCTTGACCATCCATGGATTGTTCAGAATGCTGATCCATCTAGCATATATAAAGCTTAAGATACGTTTGTTCCTCTATATTCTTCTCTCGATGAATATGATAATGCAAAGAATGTTCTGTTACTTAAACCCCATGAATCTGTTACTTTGCTTGTGTCTCCAAGCTTTGTAGGAATAACATATATTTGTATCAGTGGCCTATCTTACAGCACAAAGGAACGTCCAAAGTTATCTGTATTTAGGTATCTTTTTTTTTTTCCTTTGACAAATATTTACTTGTAAAGGAAATTTAATATATATACACAATAGCAAAGTTATGATTAGTAGATGTGGATAGACATCCTTGGACATCTGTTATCCAAATGCGCAGTACTGCAAATGTAGAAATATCCATTAATATTCGATATAAATCTATTGGTTACAAAAATACTTTTAATAAAATTTGAACTCAAGATAATTTTTTTTACTCATAAAAATAGTTATATTGATAGGTATTAAATTTAAAGTTCTATTAATTAAGTTCCAAGTTTCATTGAAAATGAATACTTTATTTTACAATAGTTTTGTGATAAAATAATGAAAACATTAAAATAATTTTCGGAAAATAAGTTCAGAAAAAATTATCAAATAATGTAAAATGTTTTAATTAAAATCATTAGAGCAAAAGAATATATTACATTTTTCAAAAAATCATATTGTTTTCCAAAAATCAATTTTCGGAAAATGTGTTTTCAATTAATCAAATAGACCCTAAATTTGATTGAATTCTTCTACACTTTTAAGAAGTTAAAAGTTCTGAGCAGTTAGAAACCAATGCTATTGTCATTGCAACAGATATTGGTTTTCCCCTAATTTCTCAACATTATCACCAACAAGATTCTCACTTACTACCACAAGTCAAAACAAAATCAACAAATTTGAAAATAGACAATTAACCTCATTCAAGTTTCCAGAATCTATCACTGTACAATAGTCACAAACCGTTTCACATTGCAAGTGATGATCTTTACACAATTTATGAAACATTTCAGAGCAAGATTGATTTATTTGAGTGTACAATGAGATCCATAAATAAGGTGGCAGTGAATATATCTGCAGAAAAGCCCTTCCCAACCATTTCTGTAAGAAGTTGCGTTGCTTTTGAGGCATAACTATTGCAAAGGAACCCCCGAATCATTACATTATAACAGCAGCTATTAGGCAAACAGTCATTATCTCCCATGCTCCCAAACAACCTGTATGCTTCATCTGGCAATCCCTCTTTACACAGTCCATTAATCATTACACAATATGTGTAAACATTTGGTTTTAAACCATTGTCTGATAGTTGATGAAATAATTCCTTTGCAACTTCGATATGCTCAGCTTTGCACAACCCATCAATTAGGATATTATATGGGACAATATCAAGCTCCAACCCACTGTTTCGCATTGCCTGAAACAGATTCAATGCCTCTTCAATATGACCTGTTTTGCATAAACCATCTAGCAAAATCAAACAGGTCACTCTATCTGGAACTTGTCCAGAAGCAAGCATCCTTCTAAAAAGTTCACAAGCAGTTGAAACTTTACCTAACTGAAACATACTTTGCACAAGAGTGTTGCATGTGACAGTATCCAGGATTGGTCCCTTTCGAGATATTTCATGAAAGAGTTCCATTGCTTCGTCTAACCTTTTACCTTTGCAATATCCATTTATCATGGTGTTGTAAGTAACTATATCACGTGCAAAACCCTTCTCAATCATCAAGTTGAAAAGTCTTCTAGCTTTATCCATTTTGTTCTGCAAGCAATGGCCGTTGATTAATGCATTAAGGGTAACAACATTAGGCTCAATGCCTCGCTTTATCATTGCGACAACGATATCCTCAGCTTCAGAGACCATCCCTTCCTTGCAATGCGCATCAACCAATGTACTATACGTGACAACATTAGGTTCAATGCCTTGCTTTCTCATTGTGTCAACGGTCTCTACAGTGCTGTATGTGACAGTATTCGGGATTGGTCCCTTTTGAGATATTTCATGAAAGAGTTCCATTGCTTCGTCTAACCTCTTCGCTTTGTAATATCCATTGATCATGGTGCTGTAAGTAACTATATTAGGTGCACAACCCTTCTCAATCATCAAGTTGAAAAGTCTTCCAGCTTTATCCATTTCGTTCTGCAAGCAATGGCCGTTGATTAATGCATTATGGGTAACAACATTAGGCTCAATGCCTCGCTTTATCATTGCGTCAACGATATCCTCAGCTTCAGAGACCATCCCTTCCTTGCAATGTGCATCAACCAATTTATTATACGTGGCAACATTAGGTTCAATGCCTTGCTTTCTCATTGTGTCAACAGTCTCTACAGCTTTAGAAATCGTTCCTTCCTTGCAAAGTGCATCAATCAATATATTATATGTGACAATATCAAGTGAAATATTGTTATCAACCATTTCATTCAAAAGCCTTGTTGCCTCCTCCTGCTGGCCGAAATTACACATACCATGAATTAAGCAATTGTAAGTAAAGATATCTGGTCTAATGCCTTTATCCTTCACTTCGGAGAAGACATCGAGAGCCTCCTTGAACAACCCGTTCTTACAAAGACAGTCAAGGATGGTATTATATGCTACAATATTAGGTTCAAAACCTCTGTCTTCCATCAGCCTTAGAAACCTAACAGCTCTACCAGTATTACCGGTCTTACACAACCCCTTAAGCATTGTACTGTAAACAATCAAATCAGGTTTGATACCCTCTTTCAGTCATTTCATCGAATGCTGATCCATCTAGCATATATATAGATGCTGATCCTCTATATTCTTCTCTCGATGAATATGATAATGCAAAGAATGTTCTGTTACTTAAACCCCATGAATCTGTTACTTTGCTTGTGTCTCCAAGCTTTGTAGGAATAACATATATTTGTATCAGAGGCCTATCTTACAGCACAAAGGAACGTCCAAAGTTATCTGTATTTAGGTATTTTTTTTTTCCTTTTACAAATATTTACTTGTAAAGGAAATTTAATATATATACACAATAGCAAAGTTATGATTAGTGATGACAATTTTAATATTAAAATTACTATTTACTAGTAGATGCGGATAGACATCCTTGGACATCTATTATCCAAATACGCAGTACTGCAAATATAGAGATATCCATTAATATTCGATATGAATCTATTGGTTACAAAATGCTTTCAATAAAATTTGAACTCAAGATAAATTTTTTTTGACTCATAAAAATAATTATATTGATAGGTATTAAATTTAAAGTTCTACAAAATAATTAAGTTCTAAATTTGATTGAAAATGATTACTTTATTTTACAACAGTTTTTTGATAAAATAATGAAAACATTAAAATAATTTTCGAAAAATAAGTTAAAACAACAAGATTCAAATAGACACTAAACCTCATTCAAATCTTTTATCACTGTACAATGGTTACAAACTGATTCACATTGCAAGTGATGATCTTTACCCAATTTATGAAACATTTCAGAGCAAGATTGATTTATTAGAGTGTACAATGAGATCTATAAATAAGGTGGCAGTGAATATATCTGCAGAAAAGCCCTTACTAACCATTTCCGTAAGAAGTTGTGTTGCCTTTGAGGTATAGTTGTTGCGAAGGAACCCCCAAATCATTACATTGTAACTGTAGCTATCAGCCAAACAATCATCATCTCCCATGATCCCAAACAACCTGTATGCTTCATCTGGCAATCCCGTCTTACATAGTCCATTAATCATTACACGATATGTGCAAACACTTGGTTTTAAACCATTGTCTGAGAGTTGATGAAATAATTCCTTGGCAACTTCGATATGCCCAGCTTTGCACAACCCATCAATTAGGATATTATATGGGACAATATCAAGTTCCAACCCACTGTTTTGCATTGCTTGGAATAGATTCGATGCCTCTTCAATATGACCTGTTTTACATAAACCATCTAGCAAAATCAAACAGGTCACTCTATCTGGAACTAGTCCAGAAGCAAGCATCTTTCTAAACAGTTCACATGCAGCTGAAGCTCTCCCTAATTGAAACATACCCTGCATGAGAGTGTTGTATATAAAAATATCCAGGATTGGTCCCTTTCGAGATATTTCATGAAAGAGTTCCATTGCTTCGTCTAACCTTTTACCTTTGCAATATCCATTTATCATGGTGTTGTAAGTAACTATATCAGGTGCACAACCCTTCTCAATCATCAAGTTGAAAACTCTTCTAGCTTTGTCCATTTCGTTCTGCAAGCAATGGCCGTTGATTAATGCAGTATGGGTAACAACATCAGGCTCAATGCCTAGCTTTATCATTGCGTCAACAAAATCCTCAGCTTCAGAGACCATCCCTTCCTTGCAATGCGCATCAACCAATGTACTATACGTGACAACATCAGGCTCAATGCCTTGCTTTCTCATTGTGTCAACAATCTCTACAGCTTTAGAAATCGTTTCTTCCTTGCAAAGTGCATCAATCAATATATAATATGTGACAATATTAAGTGAAATATTGTTGTCCACCATTTCATTCAAAAGCCTTGTAGCCCCGTCCTGCCTGCCCAAATTACACATACCATGAATTAAGCAAGTGTAAGTAAAGATATCTGGTCTAGGGCCTTTAACCTTCACTTCAGAGAAGACATCGAGAGCCTCCTTCAACAACCCGTTCTTACAAAGACAGTCAAGGATGGTATTATATGCTACAATATTAGGTTCAAAACCTCTGTCTTCCATCAGCCTTAGAAACCTAACAGCTCTACCAGTATTACCGGTCTTACACAACCCCTTAAGCATTGTACTGTAAACAATCAAATCAGGTTTGATACCCTCTTTCAGTCATTTCATCGAATATACTAACAGCCTCAAAAATCTTATCCTGAATACAGAATCCGTTAATCAAAGTCGAAAAAGTTACAACATCAGGTTCAACGCCTAACTTCAACATTTTCCCCAAAACAGAAAACCCAAAATCAATTTGACCTAATTGACAAAAGCAATTAATCAAGATGCTCAAAGAATAAACATCGTGGGAAACTCCCAATAATTCGATCCGTCTATACATAGAAACAACAATGGCATAATGTTTCATCCTAACAATGGCTCCTAATAATTTATTAAATTCCACAATTGAAGGCTATGGGTACTTTTCAATCATCTTATTGAACAAAATCAAAGCATCATCAACATTATCGAAGCGGTGGTCTCTTTTTCCCTTTCCTCTAACAGGCATGGACATGGGTTTCTTACTTAGGCCTTCGATGTGGGTAGCAATGGTGTTAGAAGAAGAAGAAAAACAGTGGAAATTAGAAAAATACTTCCACCGTTAACAACCGAGCGAAGAATAAAAGAAGGAAGCTAACCCATATCTTGAAAGTAAGCAAAATGAAAGCAGAAATGGCAGCGGCAGTAGCAGAGGAAGTGGTGTAATTTTATAAAATTACTATTTACTTTTAAACGGAATTGGCAATCATCTTAACTTTAATAATTTTTTTTGAAGTAACTTTAATAAAATTAAACCTTATCATAAATATACTAAAATTACAATATAATTAAAATTTAAATCTATAAAAAAAAATCAAATTTCGAGTTTTTTTGAGTCAACTTGAATAAGTAATTTAAATTTCGAGTTTAAGTCGAGTTAAATTTATCTTTGAATAATTTAAATAATTCAAATAACAAATTAATGTAAGTAACTCTTTGACTCGACAATTTTAAAAATGAGTAAATTTGGCTCACTTTTAACAAAAATTCAAATAAAATTCAAAATAATTTTAAAATTCAAAAAGTATATTTTTAAAAATTATAAAAATTTCAAAAAAATCTAAAGAATATATAAAGAAAGATTAAAATTTTAAAATATTCTTAAAATAAAAATTAATGATTTAAGTTTATCATATTAACGTATTTTTTCTTATTTTGCTTTGAAAAACTTTTCAAAATATATATTATTTCAAATTTATGTGCTCTAACATGAAGTTAATTTATAATAAGATTTTAATTTGACATGTTAACTTGAACAATTTCACTCAATTCGACTCAACTTGAATTTTATTTCACTCGACTCGATTCGAAAAAAAATTCAAATCGAATTAGGATGATAATATATGATTCATCAACTTGATTAACACAATTTTTTTTACTTGATTCAATCAAACACTCACCTTAAATGTATCGCACGAGTAAAAAAACTGGTGTATATATTATAGCAAGATTTTCAAACATATTTGGGAACATTCACTTTTAGGCCAATTCACAAAATATTCTATTTTTATAAATATTCTACAAAAGTATTCCTAAATTTATTAGTGTTTTTTCTTTTTGGTGAATCATAAGAGGAAGGTAATGTTCTAACTAACACGACTCAAACTTAAGTCACACATAAAATAGTGAACGCACTAAGTATAATGTCGAACACATGAGGTCAAATTTGTTCATGTTTTAAACGAAAAGAAAAAGCTTTTAGGACATTAATTGCATTTAATGTTGAAAGCTAAACATGTTTGTGTATGCAGTTTTTAATTCTTAAATTTTATTTAAATCATATATATTAATTGTAAAAAAGTCAATGTGGACAACTATTGAAAGGAAACATTGACTTTAGTAGATTAGTTACATATATTGAATAAATTTAATTTAAATTAAATAATTTTAATAGAAATTGAGTTTTACAAAAGATTATACTTGACTCTTATAAAGAATGGACTAACAAGGTTAGATGCTCAATTAATCCTCATCCTTACATATTATTACTGTATAAGATAGATCCTATTGTGAAATATATATTACTAAAAAATTTATGAGTAGAGCCAAAGAGTGTGAACTGTACAAGTTACCAATTAAATGAAGGAATGAACCCTGTTAGTCCGTTCTTTGCAAGAGTCGTAGCATAAAGTTTTTGCATTTTAAATAAGATTTTTCCCACTTAATGGATAAGCATTTGTTACCAATGGAGAATTTTTTCTCAGTTCGAACAGGAGAAGCTACGCCATGCTAATGTGCTTTGGATGATCCACATCTCAGGGTTTGGCGCTAATGATCACATTGAACTATCCATCTTTTAATTCTATTTTTTATTTTGATGAATATTAATAATTTATTTTATTTTATTAAATTTTCATGTTTTTAATTTGTATTATAAATAATTCTTAAAATCAATTAATTGCTAAAATATTCAATAATTTCAAACATAATTCACATATTTGGTAATTTAAGAAATTTTGAATAAAATATATTTTATAAATTATGATACTAACTCTATATATTTATATATAAACATTAAAAACACATAACAAACTTTAATACAAAAATCATTAAAATAATATAAAAATATTTCTAATTGGTTAATATTTGAAATAAAAATTGTAAAAATTAAATATTTATTCTATTTTATGTTTATATTTCCAGATAAAAGTGTTTTTAAAACGTTATAAATTTTATAATAAAGTTTTCGGGAATAACATCGCACTGGGATAAAAAACTAGTTAAATTTTATAAGTATGAATGACAATAACATGTGAAGGTGGGAGCAATCACAATTATTTTAAAATGGACTAATATTAGCCGATTAAGTCTTAGCTCGATTGGTATAGGCATTGTTGACTTACTTCTACTAGTAGAACTTCACCCAAGTATCGATACAACTTCCCATACTTGTATAAAATGAGTTTAAAACACGTAAAAGCATTTTGGATTGACTCAAAAATATTTAGATAAATTAAAACACATTTAAAACATGTTTTTGAGTAATTTTACAAGTGATTGGAATAGTTTGAGAATGTTTAACAAAATTTCACCAAATGACAAATTTATCTGGAAATATGCCTATAGTCTAAAACCAAAAGTTCTAAATTTTTCTTCTTATGTTTATTGTTAAGAAAACAACCTTTGATATCTCTATGAATCTTTCCTTCATTATGCAGCAAATCCCATGAAATACATGCAATTGACATTCCATCTATGGAGGACCTGACTGGAGCTGCATATAGAGAATCACCATAAGCATTCCATAACAAATAAACAGCATTGTGACAGAACAGAGATTTCCTGGAGCCAAAAGAACACATATGAAAACCCTAGTAACCTATTTGTTAAAAACTTCAGATACTAGATCGTAAGAAAGTAAGGGAATACCTTCTGGATGTCCTCCATTTCATCCTCACTGCAACATGAACAAATAAAATAAAAATAAAGCATGCATAAGAAAGAGATGAAATATGAAGAGCAAACTAAACAGTAAGCAATGGGAAGTTGTTACATTCCAAGTCTACTTGCAGTAAACAAATGCATCAGCAAACTCCCATGCAAGTCGAAGAGATATATATATATATATATATATATATATATGGGACTTCTATGGATGAATGGGAAGATAAATTTGTTTTGCTGAACACACACAAACTACTGATGCTTATTTACCAAGACAAATTGGTTTTCTCACCAGAAAAACCCACAAGTCTACATAAAGACCCTGAGTAAGAGGGAGATGAGGGAAAGAGAGCAAGTTAATATTTAAACAAATGGAAGATCGTAAACAAGACTATCTTGCACACAGCAACCACCTGCCTTTAAAACTCGAATATATGAGGAATAAATTAAACAAAAGTAACAAAGCTATCAACTTACGATTCCTCTAAATCGATAACCTTAATAGCAACTTCTTTCTTCAGTTCCTTATCGAACCCGAACATCAAGAAAGACATCAGTTATTCGTCTCATTTTCACAATCATGATTCATGATTTAAACAGCCATTGCATATCTAACATCAAGAAACTTATTAATGTTTCATCTCCCTTAACACATGACTGCTTTCAGAGAAACTTTTTACCATGCCAAATACATCGACACGAATGATGGCCCATAAACGATGATAAAAATTTTGGAAAAGTCATCTGATCTCCTCGTTTGTAACTTTTGTACATAGTTGACTATTAATCTCATCTCATCTCATCAGAGATGACCTAACCAACTAATTCCCTTAGTGCCCAAGACATTACCTTGCCTCTTGACCTCTCTAAAATGATTAAGCGTAATCGAGTCCAAATTTTGTTCATCTAAAATCCAAACACCAAAATTTTAAAAAGGCAGCAGTAAAGCCTGGAAAAGGGCATTCTGGCTAATTAGAGAAATGATGCATCTTAAACAAAATATTGCACCTTTGTCCGTGATATCGTCCTTGTTAATTGTGTTGAAACACCAAAACCTGCAGTGCTGAAACAACAAAATTTTATGTCCCATTGATAAATCCGAATATGACCCGACCTGAAAAACTAGTTTAAAATCTTGCTCAATTCAACCCAGATAAAAATATTAAAACCCAGGCCCGATCCAATCATCAGATTAGAATTTTTATATAAAAATTAAAATATATAATTCATCAAAAACACTAATAACATTAAAATAAATGTTTCCCAACAAATTAAAAATAATTTAAAAAATATTTATACTTAAATAAGGTACAACTTAATAAATAAATGCCTCTAAAATAGTAGCAATAATAATAATAAAACAAGAATTATACAATCCAAAAAATAACAACATAATAATAGCAACATAATAGTGAAATGATTGCAAAACGGTGGTTTGCAAATTTGGGTTGGGCTTGGGTAAAAAAAAATTTACTTGAGAACAAGCCTTTTTTTTTTCCCAAACTCACTTTTTGAACCTATATTTTTACTCAAACTCTCCTACTTTTTGAATGGACCTTTAGGCTAGGCCACCCAAGGACAAATCTACCCACAACCAATGATAAACTAATAGGAACACTTTTGTAATGGGCTTCAGATTTGCTTTTCAAGGTTCAATTGAAATCGGTCAACATATGAGTGGGTTTAACCATCGTAAGTTAAATGGGATCCTTTTAAGATCTTTTAAACATTATTTTTTTTTCTATTTCTTATCTCGTTCTTCATATATAAACAGAGTCCCCCTTTTTCTAATTCTCGCCAAACATTTGCCCCCTTTTTTCCACCATAGTAGCTACCCTCACCATTCGGCGTCATCTTCAACAATGACCATGGTCAAACGCCCCTTCTCCTTTTGCCATCTTTCTTTTCATTTCTTTTTTTTTGTTTTCCTTCTCTAGAAACACCTTAGCCGCCACACCTTGCACCACCATCTGATCCTTTATTTGATCAACACCACCACCAATTGTCTCATCTTCTTCCTTTTAAGAAGATTATCAGCTTAGATTACCCATAAATGGCTTGGAATCCCTGATAGCTAAACTCATTTTCATGCTTTAGTTAGATTTCCATCGGTAACCCTTAGTGTGACACCCCACATCCAACTTGATTGTCGAATTCGAATGTGTCACACTACATTACGTTACTGGTGCAACTCAGAATTTTTGGATTTAATTATGAAATAATTTAAGCATATTATCATGGTATAATTCAAAACCTTTTCTATTATAGACATAATCATGCATACTAGGTGTTTCGCAACCTTATTAAATAGGCATCGACGTTACTCGGGGTTAAATATAGAGTCAAGACTCAAATCCAAACCCAACTATCAAAATTTAACTAAGTGTTTCAAAACAAGCTTCCTCTGTTTTGATCCCTACATTCGATGTTTACTTCTCTCAAGACCAATGGGCACTTGTCAAGAGGCTTGAGAATTGATTTCTTGAGACATGTTGAATGTTTCTCGGGACCATCACCCATAAATACTTAAAATGGTCAATTTTGTTCATAATATCTCGAGACTTGACCATTGTGTCTCGAGACTAGCATTCCAAATAGTCCAAAATGTAATGATTTAAGCATGAAAATGAGTTCCAAAAGTCACCTAACCTATATCATTAACATACTAAATCAATGCACACATAATTAGCACATCATAACACATGCAAACAAGTTAGAAGCAACACTATTTTGTACATGATTACCTGGTATAATTGGGAAATTATCAATTAAGCAAAACCACTCATATAAACGGCAAACTTAGATAACCAAATTCAACCTCAGGATACTTAAAAGGTCCAACAAGCACCTAGATGTAGAAGTGTACCAAAATGGAAAAAATAGCGCATAATTGACCAACCTAGGTACATGTCATTAATAACAAATATACATATAAAGGAATACAAACTTAACCCAAGTTGAATTGAGATACTAACCTTGAATACACGGAAAAAAACATAATCATACGTTGAGTATTGAATATTTAGTGGTGCTAAAATAATTTAAAATCAATATATATAAACTGAAATTAAACTAAATTAGCATTGTTGGAAATCACTACTTTACAAATTAACAAACCTTACATTATCATCACCACAAATCACATAGATTTCAAATTGTCCAACTATTAATCATATTTAGGATATTCATTTTACTCTATCGGTTATCAAAATATTGACGCACCCCAGGTAATAGCCTCTCGTCTCATATAACACAAATTAATCTCAATATCCATGTTTTTAGCATATTCATATATCAATACAATTTACACTCTTTTAGTTATTACGAACCCCTATAATTGACTCGGATTAATGATGGATATATGGATCAATCCACCAACACACCAATATACACATCGTAGTGCTAATCAAACATAAACGGTATACCGAAATATGTCGGTACTACAAAGAGAAAAATGGTATACCTACCAATATGATACTAACTACCTCACTCAATATAATTTTGAAATTTGTTAATTGTAAAATTCTTTTAAGAAATATAAAAAGAAAAAAAGGAAACTTGATTAAGTAGTAATATGATAATAGTTGTAAATTACCAACATAATCATAAATGAAGGTAGAAATTCTCATTAACAACACAATATAGGCTTGAACCGCTTAGGCTCCGCTCATTTCTCATTAAACACACACACACACACACACATACACACACACACATATATATCTATATATATAGATATATATATTTTACCACAACATTTTCTTTGATTGTTTAGTTCAAGGTTAACTTAAAGTTTTTCTTTGGTTGCCAAAGACAATAATAAGAATCTAAGCACCAGAATCATTGTAGTTCTCTAAACATCTAGAAATCGACCATTTATCCATCTGTGCAAGACTAGTAGTAGCATTAGGCAAATTTTCAAAGAGACTCAACACCATTCCTAAATTTCTTCCAATCCTAGCCATAGAGTGTAACAGCCCGTTTTCAGTGAAATTGGAACAGTGGTTTTGGGACTACAAATTCGATATCGTAAAATTTATTTTAATATTATTTTATGGTCTATATCATGTTATAATTATGGTATAAAAATTTCGTTAAGAAATTTTTCCGTTTGTATACTCAATTTGTGAAATAGGACTAATTCGCATAAAGTGCGAAAGTTGTGTTATATTAGCTAAAAGTGTCAAATAGCTATATAAATTTAAAGTAGAGGTGCTTATTGAGTGATTAGACCACTAATAGAGTTACTGGATGCACATGGAGTAAAAGAAAAAATCATGAAATTGTCAAAGTTGGTTGGTATTAGGTAATTTGTTGGATAAAAAAATAAAACAAAAAAAGAAGAATAGTGTTCGTCTTCTTCTCCACCAAAAATTGCAGCAAAATAGGGGTTTTTGAAGCTGAAAATTTTAGCCACTAAGTTCCCTTGCATGTAAGTGATTCTTTGACTCGTTTTTGTTGATTTTTATGTTTTTGAAACCTTTATAGCTTAAACTAGCTAATTAGGGGACTAAATTTCATTATTAGTGAAAGTATAGGGTTTTTACATGAGACTATTTTGGTTGTTTTTGGAGTTTAATGGAAGAAAATGAATCTTGGTTGTTAAATAAACAACTTTTGTTAAGTGATTTTTAGTGAAATTGTCATTTGGGGGCTAAATTGAAAAATGTGAAATTTATGTGATAAATGTGTGAATTTGTGAATTTTATGGGCTGCTATGAGCACCTATAAAATTTGGCTAGGCTTGGGTGTTGAGAAATTTGCATGAATTTCATTTTACGAGCCTAGAGACTAATTTGTAAAAAGGTCAAAAGTATAGGGCAAAATGGTAATTTTTCCATAACATGAAATTCGGATCGAATTAATTAGAAATATGATTAAATGAGTTAAATTTGATTATATAGATCAAGAAAAGCAACTTTTGGAACTAAATCGAGGAAAAGATAAAGTCGTGGATTAAACGATTGTATTATTCGTTTGAGTTTGAGGTAAGTTCATATAATTAAATTGCGTATTTATATACTTTAATTGAAATACATGAATGTGAATGATTTAATTACTAAGTATAATTATCAAATGCATAATCGACGTTGTACGAAAAACATTGAGCCATGTTTGAACCTTAAGAATTCGTAGGATACAAATAACAAGGTCATTAGGGTTACCGTTTTGGTTGAGATCCTGCATGTATTGCGGACTCACCACAGCTCTTATGAGCTTACCGGTTTGCATCTCGTGAGAGCTTACGATACTCAGCTCATATGAGCTTACCGATATTCAGCTCGGATGAGCTTACCGTTTATCGCTCGCATGAGCATACATGTATAAGAATTGACAAATTACCGTTCAGTACACTTCATGTGTACTACCCGTGTGTCCTATGATATTCTAAGTGATTTAACGGGCATAGTATTATTACGAGATTATACAAGTTCGATACGAACTAGTACATGTATTTACATGGAAATGGTATATATATGATATACGGATATACGGTATATATGTTACATGCACATAAAATTTAATAATTGTTATATTCATACATAATTCTGTTACGAGTTTATATGAAATCGATACGAACTAGCACAGGAATTTATGTAAATTACACGGAAATAGTTTATGTATGATATATGAATACATGGTATAGATTTACATGTATATGGAATTTAAATAGTTAATGACCTCATACATGATTATTGGTTTTTATATGAATACATGGCTAATTTGGTAAATGGTTCAACAAGCAATGTTCTGATAGGATATGACAAGAGTTTGATATGAACTATTATAGGTATAAATATGAATTACACGGAAAATGGTATTATATGGTATATAGGTATATTGATATGGATGTGGCATGTTTATGCAACTTGACTAATTGTTGAGTTTATCCATGATTATTGATTCATAGGTGAATTTACATGACTAACTTAGTTGATGATTATATGTTAGGATTTTGGGTTAAATTAAGTTGTGGTTGGATTATACCCCGTTAAACTTTTATGTTATGCATTGTAATGGTAAATGCTTAAACGAAAATATACTTGTGATCATGAAAATGTGATTTTTGGTTTATATATGTGTTTATATGGCTAACTTGGGTTGATAATGTGTTATTTAACCTTGAGAGGTTATTATTGTTTAGGCTAAGGCCATGACACGCCGGATTGACATAAATGGATTACGCTTATAAATTGAAACGATGAACTTTATTTTTAAGTTGCAAACTTACTAAGCTTAATTGTTTACTCTGTTTATTTTTCCGTGATTTTTAGATATTGGAAGCTCGTTCGAGTTGGAAGTTGTTGGAGATTTCATCACACTATCTATCGGCTATTTTTGGTACTGATGGTTTATAATTTTGGTTATAATGGCATGTATAGGTTGTTTGACTAATGTAACCCTATTTGATTTGGCTTGTTTGATACATGTTGTTATATATATATATATATATATATATATATATATATATAATTAAATGGTCTTGTCACATTGATATATGTATTATGATGGCATGTGTTATTATAACATATTATAAGCTTGATATTGGTTGGCCTTGAATGCCCAATTATGTCGTGGTTATATGCAAATTGTCGTTGTCGAAACCATTTTTTTGAAAAAATGAAGTCGACTGAATTTTGGAAATGAAAATTAGAAAACAGGAGTCGCCACCAATCTTTTTTGATGAGGTGTGATCGGGTCACCTCGTAAAAGTGGTTGTTTTTAATAAATGATTTGATTTATTTAAACAACGATTTTGGTCCTCGAGATTCAGAAAAATGGGTTTGGGAGTCGATTACGTACGAGGAAGGATTAACATCCTCGTAACGCCCAAAAATTGGTACCTAGTTGATTAATTAGTGTCTTAATGTCAAAAATTGAAAACTTGAAAAACTTTGAAATACGATCCATCTTTCTGTAAAAAAACATTTGAACGTTAAAGACCTTCTCGTCTCGAAGTAATAAAATGTTATATCCAGTAAGTTAGGACACGACATCTCGAATTTTTGAGAGTGAGCTTGCCTTTTACTTAAAAATTTGTGTATTTTAATTTTTTTAAAAGGGTTATTCGATTATTTAGAGTAAACGAGAAAAATCGAAACCCAGTAAGTTAGGGCACGATATCTCGAACTTCCAAATACCGAATATTGCCTTTGTTTGCAAAAACCTCATCTCGATGTGACGAGATGTCATATCCAGCAAGTTAGGACACAACACCTAGTATCTCCAAGAATAAGGATTTTATTCAAAACTCGTTTTGCAATTTAAAAGGAATATGTCGATATTTAGGTTAAACGAGAAAAATTGAAACCCAGTAAGTTAGGGCACAATTTTCTCAAATTTCTAAATACGAAGCTTGCTTTACTTTAGAAAACACAATTGTATGTGTCGAGTAAAAACCTAATGTAATTATGATTTTATGGTAAAATGAGAAAACAAATTGCAGTATTGATATGCGTAATAAAATAATAATAACGAAGATGATGATATAAATACAATGATAATAACGAATAACATGAACTTGCGGTATATAGAGACATATATGAATAAACGAATAAATATATAATAAGATAATGAGAATGAGAATAAAACAAAATAAAAATGAAATAAATACAATGATAAATGAAATAACAAAGAAAATTCTAGTGAAAACTTAATTTTAAATTGAGGATAAGCAAATGAACATATGCATAAAGAAACATTGAGTGAAATGGTTCTTTTTAGGAAGAAAATAATAATAATAATAATGATAATAAAAATAATAAAAATAAGTATTATGTAAAATGTGTAAACAAATTTGTAATTTAAGCAAAAATGATAAAATAACAATAATAATATAAATATAAATAGGTATTATATGAAACAAAATAATGATACAAAATAATAAAAATACAAAGTTTGAAATTACATAAAGGTATAAACGAATAAATAATAAAATGATAAAATAGAATCAAGGTATTTATATATAAAAAAATACGTAAATGTAAGAAAAACTATAATAATAGTAGTAGTAGTTATAATAAAAGCAATAATAATACTAAATATAACAATAGTAATATTAATAATAAAAATAATAGCAACAAAAATAAAAATAATAACAATGATAATAAAAATAATAATAATAATAATAATAATAATAATAATAATAATAATAATAATAATAATAAAAAATAATAATAATAAAAATAATAATAATAATAATAATAATAATAATAATAATAATAATGAAAATAAGAGTAATAATAATAATACATTAAATTACAATAGTAAAGTAATAATAATAGTGATAATATAAATAATATATGTATGAAAAAAAAGATAGTAAAAAGGATATGTATATATATAATAATAATAATAATGGAAATAGTAATAAAAATGGCATTAGAATAAAATAAATATAAGTACGAGTATAATAATAATAATAATATAATAAAACAACAAAAGTAATGAAAAGAACGAAATTGAATCTATATACAAAATTTTGGGGTAAATCCGTAATAAATAAAAGAAAGGGGACTAGTTTAAACACGCGAATGATGAGGAGGGACCAAAGGAGAAAATATCTCAGCCCCCCTAAACGACGGCGTTCAAATAAGGCCCAAATTGAATTTCAAACAAATTTCAGGGTCAAAATTAAAAAGAATCAAAACTTAATTGCATAGTTATAAAAAAGCAGAAGTGCTAAACGCGCAAATAGCCCTTCCGTAAAAAACACGCGGATCCTGTCATTGGGGCGGGTCGGATCAGGTCGATCTCCCCAAAACGTCGTCGTTTTGGCGCCTGAGGAGACCAACCAAAACGGCACCGTTTTGGTCCTTTATAAAAGCCTAAATTTTTTTAAAAATTTTCATTCTCATCATAGTTTTTAAAAAAAAAAACAGAGGCTTCTCTCCTCTCTCTGGGTTAACCCAGAATCTGGCGAGGACCAGACGCCTTTTTGTTTGTTTTTTTGTATTTTTATACTTTTTGATGTGTTTCTTAATATGTGTATGTATGTGATTGACAAAAAAAAAATAGATAGGTTCGAAAAGAAAAAAAATAAAAAGCGAAAATAGATACAAAAAGAAAGAAACCTTCAGTCGAATCTACTCCTCTGTTTTTTTGTGTTTCTTGCTGCGATTTAAGTCTCTTGATTGTATTTCTGCTTTTTTTCGTGTTTGAAAGTCTATTCTTATTTCAATAGGAAAAAAAGATCCCCAAAGCTTACATTTTTTTAGGGTTTTTATAGCCCAAATTCGTTGCCATTATCCTTGCTGTCATTTCCTCTCTGGTTTTGCAGGTGCAAGTGGGTGGTGGAGCAGGTGGCCGACTGGCATGGGGCGATGGGACAGAGGCAGACCTAGGTGCGGCGCACCTAGGGTTTTCTTTTGTTTTTCTGAATTGAAAAGTTGTGGGCTTGGTGGGCTAGGTTTAGTTAGGGTTTATTTTAGGGTTAGTGGGTTGCCTTAGGTTTTAATTGTTGGGCCGGGCAAAAATTGGTGTAAACAGTCGTATTTAGGTTACCACTTTGGGCAAGGAAAATGACTTGGAAAATAGCCTATTTTTGTCCACTCGGGTAGAGAAGGGGTGTGTGTCTTGGCCGTGTGTGGCACACACAGCCGTGTGTCCCCTGATACTATTTAGAAATTAAGTCACTAGCTCCACACGGTCTAACACATAGGCATGTGGCTTGGCCGTGTGGCACAAGTTAGTATACCCTCTAGTTTTCACACGGCCTAGCACACGGCCTGCCATATGGGCATGTGAGGCCATTTCAAAGGGTACACGGCTTGGCACACAGGCTTGTGGTCTGGCCGTGTGACCCAAGTCAGAGAGTTACACGGGGTCGGACACGGCTTGTAGCACGGGCGTGTCTCTTAGTCACACGGGTGTGTCCCCTTTCCACACGGGCGTGTGACTCCTGCACTTTGAAAATTTTTTCATGTTTTCATAAAAATTCATTGACTGTTCGGTTTAGTCTCGAATCACTTTTAATGGCTATTTAGGGCCTTGAGGGCTCGTATTAGGGACTATATGAATGAATTGGAGTGGTTTTTGATTTGAATGAGAATTGTATATGACAAGTTTGAATGATTGAGTTATAAGTTCGGTAATGCTCCGTAACCTTGTTCTGGTGTTGGATACGGGTTAGGGGTGTTATATGGAGCTTGCAACTATGTTATGTAGTTATATGTTTTTTTTGTTCTACCTATAGTTGTAATTTTGTATCTAGTAGAACAAAATAATATAAAAAATTACATGGTGTTCAATGATCATATTGATTGGTTAGCAAAATCAGCTCTATGTAAGAAAAACTATGGAATTGTGCGGCACTTGTATCTGGTTTTGATTTTGTATATAGTATTTTATCTTTTATCGTCTCTACAAGTTATCATAGAGATGTAATAAATTTATCTTTTATGAGTGAGTTATCATATCGTTATTGCAGGTAAATATTACGTAGTGGATGTCGGATATCCAAATAATCACATTGAAGAAATCTATCGACATAAATTGAGAGACAACAAAGGGATTCGCAAAAGAAAAAAAAAAAAGGAAAGAAGGGCAAATAGTTAAAAGAGGACGTTAAGAAGGTTATGTTGGATTCAAGGGTCATTAATGATTCACTTTTTTATAGCGATTTCATCAAGAGAAGGGATTTTATCCGTAAAGAGAAAAATCGATTATCAACAACGTCATCTGGAAGGGAGGACATCGCTGGGGCAACCGAGTGAATATCAGACTGATTGGAAGGAGAAGTCATGAGAGATTACGCCAGGAAAGAATGGACATCTGATACCATGTTAAGATTATAGTAAAATGATGAAATATACTTGTATTACTTCAAGAGAATATAGCAAAAATACAATACCATTTGAGAAGAAACTGTGCATGCTTATATATAACAGCATGCACTCAGTAACTGCTAACAACAACTAACAGTAACAGTAAGTACTAACTAACTGTTGTTAATAACTGATATCAACAGACTTAACAGCAATAACAGAGGCCAACTATTACTCTAACAGAGTCAATACGGTGGGAGTGTCTGTGAGATTGTGAAGGGAGTATTCGTAGCCATCAGACCAAGAGTGTGGCGCGTTGGGAACCTTCAACTGGAGGTTGGTTAAAGTTTAACGATGATGCTTTGGCATTAGGTAAACTTGGTCCAACAGGGTGTGGAGAGGTTCTTAGAAATTCAAAGGATCATGTCATTGCTATGTTTCAGGTCCCTTAAGTGTCCCAGATTCTAATTTCACTGAAATTATGGCGATTAAGTTAGCTCTTCATTTCTTCTGGGATTCCTAGTGGATTAAAGACTGAAAGCTTAAGGTTGAATCCGAATCCATAGTTGCGCTTACTTGGTGTATCAATGAGAAATCTAGGCCTTGGAAATATTGGTACATTTAAGCAAGCATTAATGAGATTAAGATGTCCACTCGTGAGGTACTGTTTAGAAAAATTGGGAGAGATGCAAATGGTATGGCAGATTCGTAGGCAAAGTCAAGGTGCTTTTGATCTCAAATGTTTTTTACAGATCGGTGATTGATAGCTGTTGTTCAGGCTTTAAATCGGGGTGGCAGATCATCGTTGAGTTCAATTAAGATGATGGTTTCATTGTTGTTTCATCAAAGAAGATTCACCGAATCATTTGGAGCGGTTCTTGGACTGTCAAGCAGTAGTATTTTGTGCCTATTTGAATGTCAGTGCTGCTGTTTTAAGTTAGGTGGTTGAATATCCAAGTGTGCTTAAGAAGATTTAGCCATATTGTAACATGTATTTCAAGTAACCATTGTTAACACAGTTGCAGGCAAGTTTGTTTGTATGGTTGCTTCAGTGGATTAAAGTTAACCGAGTTTGATTAAAAAAGAAATTTAGCAAACAATATAAAATGTTTTAATTAAAATAATTCAAACACGGAAAATATTACATTTTTTAAAAAATATTTTCAGTCAATCAAACAGAGCCTAAATTCCATTGAATTCTACACTTTTAAGAAGTTAAAAGTTCTATGCAGTTGAAACCGATGCTATTGTCATTGCAATAGATATTGGCTTTCCCCTAATTTCGTAGGATTATCAACAATTCTCACTTACTACACAAGTCAAAACAAAATCAACAAATTGGAAAATAGAAACTAATCCTCATTCAAGTTTTCAGAATCTTTTATCACTGTACAATGGTTACAAACTGATTCACATTACGAGTGATGATCTTTACACAATTTATGAAACATTTCAGAGCAAAATTGATTTATTAGAGTGCACATCCATAAATAAGGTGGCAGTGAATATATCTACAGAAAAGTCCTTACCAACCATTTCCGTAAGAAGTTGGGTTGCTTTTGAGGTATAACTATTGCGAAGGAACCCCCGAATCATTACATTATAACAGCAGCTATTAGGCAAACAGTCATTATCTCCCATTCTCCCAAACAACTTGTATGCTTCATCTGGCAATCTCTCTTTACATAGTCCATTAATCATTACACAATATGTGTAAACATTTGGTTTTAAACCATTGTCTGAGAGTTGATGAAATAATTCCTTCGCAACTTCAATTTGCTCAGCTTTGCACAAACCATCAATTAGGATAGTATATGGGACAATATCAAGTCCCAATCCACTGTTTCGCATCACTTGAAAAAGTTCCAATGCCTCTTCGATATGACCTGTTTTACATAAACCATCTAGCAAAATAGTACAGGTCACTATATCTGGAACTTGTCCAGAAGCAAGCATCTTTCTAAAAAGTTCACAAGCAGTTGAAACTTTCCCTAACTGAAACATACTTTGCACAAGAGTGCTGTATGTGACAGTATTCGGGATTGGTCCCTTTTGAGATATTCCATGAAAGAGTTCCATTGCTTCGTCTAACCTCTTCGCTTTGCAATATCCATTGATCATGGTGTTGTAGGTAACTATATCAGGTGCAAAACCCTTCTTAATCATCAAGTTGAAAACTCTTCTAGCTTTATCCATTTCATTCTGCACGCAATGGCCGTTGATTAATGCATTATGGGTAACAACATCAAGCTCAATGCCTCGCTTTATCATTGCGTCAACAATATCCTCAGCTTCAGAGACCATCCCTTCCTTGCAATGCGCATCAACCAATGTACTATACGTGACAACATTAGGCTCAATGCCTTGCTTTCTCATCATGTCAACGGTCTCTACAGCTTTAGAAATCGTTCCTTCCTTGCAAAGAGCATCAATCAATAAATTATATGTGACAATATCAAGTGAAATATTATCATCCACCATTTCATTCAAGAGCCTTGTTGCCTCCTCCTGCTGGCCTGAATTACACATACCATGAATTAAGCAATTGTAAGTAAAGATATTTGGTCTAATGCCCTTAACCTTCATTTCAGATAAGAGATTGAGAGCCTCCTGTAACAAACCGTCCTTACAAAGGCAGTCCAGGATGGTATTATATGCTACAATATTAGGTTCAAAACCTCTGCTTTCCATCAGCCTTAGAAACCTAACAGCTCTACCAGTATTACCGGTCTTACACAATCCCTTAAGCATTATACTGTAAACAATCAAATTAGGTTGATCCCCTCTTTCAGTCATTTCATCGAACATACAAACGGCCTCAGAAATCTTACTTTGATTACAAAGCCCATTTATCAAAGTTGAAAAAGTTACAACACTAGGTTCAGCACCTAACTTCAGCAATTTCCCCAAAACAGAAAACCCAAAATCAATTCGACCTAATTGACAAAAGCAATTAATCAAGATGTTCAAAGAATAAACATCGGGGGAAACTCCCAATAATTCGATCTGTCTATACATAGAAACAACAATGGCATAATGTTTCATCCTAACAATGGCTCCTAATAATTTATTAAATTCCACAATTGAAGGCTTTGGGTACTTCTCAATCATCTTATTGAACAAAATCAAAGCATGATCAACATTATCGAAGCGGAGGTCTCTTTTTCCCTTTCCTCTAACAGGCATGGGTATCTTAGACATGGGTATCTTAAGTTTACTTAAGGCTTCGATAGCAATGGTGTTAAAAGAAGGAAAAGAAAAAGAGTGAAAATTAGAAAGATGGCTTCCACCATTAACAAGTGAACGAAGAATAAAAGAAGGAAGTTTACCCAAACTAAGCAGAATGGGAGGTTGAAAATGAAAGCAGAAATGGCGGCGGCTGTAGCAGAAGAAGTGTAAATTTTGGGTTGCCAAGTTGTTATTGGTATATTTATAATTTTAAAAAAAGCAGCAGTAAGTTATGATTTTTAAATTATAAATTATAAATTATTTTAAAGATATTTAAATTATTTTTAAATAAATTCATAATTTAAAATATTATAAAATAAATTAAATAATATCTAAAATATTATAAAACTAATAACAAATTTGAAAGTTTAAAATACTTAAATATTTTATATTATTAAAAATATATTTAATATTTAAAATTTTAAAAATATTAAAAATAATAATTTAAAATTTAGAAAATAATTTAAAATTATATATTTAAAATTTTAAAAATATATATTATAAAATATTTTAAATATGCATTTCAAGTTTTAAAATATTATAAAACAAATTAAATAATATTTAAAATATTATAAAACTAGTAACAAATTTGAAAGTTTAAAATATTTAAATATTTTATAGTATTAAAAATATATTTAATATTTAGAAAATAATATTTAAAATTCTAAAAATAATATTTAAAATTTAAAACAGTAATTTCAAAATATATATTTAAAATTTAAAATATATATTAATAAAATATTTTAAATATATATTTCAAATTTTTAAAGTTAATAATAATAAATAAAATTAAATAAAATGAATAAAAATAAAAGACAAAACATAAAAAATAAAAAAAAAACAAAAGTAAAAAATAAAAAGAAACTGACATGGTAGGGGAATCTGGTGGAGTCATATTAATTGGTTCCATCAGAAAATGGTTAATTTTTTTGAAGTCTCCCCATATTTTCAGAAATTTCAATATTTCTCTGGTATTTATACAGGTGGCACCATTCTACATGGCTTCACTAAAAAATTAATTTTTTTATGCTCTCTGCTGACGTGGCAAGTTGGTGGCGCCATAATTTGGCTCTACTAACTTTTACTGTAGATTTAGGGTAATTTTCGTGTTTAATTTAAAAAATAGGTCATTTTGATACTTAATTAAATTATTTGGGATATTCTTATAAAAAAGCCAGGCAATCTGGCTAATCGGAGAAATGATGCATCTTAAACACTACAAAATAATTTATGAAATATTTTAATCATTATACTAAAAAATATTTGTTATTAATATATTTATAATTGTAATAAATATTTATTATTAAAATATTAAATAAATTATTATTTTAATAAATTATATAAATTATATTAATAACTTATTATATAATTAAATATTAAGCTTGCTTTAAGTCATTCTACATTGACCAAATTGTTTTCTGTAAAAAAAACACAGAAAAATATAGAAAATATTTTCTGTAAAACATTTTACATGAAAACAAACAGACCCTTAATTTAATTGCATTTTGAAGTCTTGTATATTGTTTAGCCCATTATGTGTTTGAAAGTCATCCAATTTGCAATATATAAAATGTGCAATTTGATCAACTTTTGGTTCATTGAATATTCATGTTTCAATGAAGCTTGTCCGGGCAATCTAGCTTATTGCAACATGTCTTATGTGATTAGTCACTTTTACCAACAATGGACATTCTGAATAAAATTGATCGGAAATAGTTATTTAATCCTACAAAAGGAGCAAACATCATGCTATGCTTATTGCAGCATGCCCTATATGATTAGTCAGTCAATCTCCCTTTCCCCCATATTCCTCCTCGATTTATCTTCCTTTCCAGCTCTCGCGCCAACTTAAGTGAATCGACCCTCCTTAGCACCATCATTTTCTCCTTCTTGTTGAACACTTATATCGACAATTGGTGTGGTGAGTGTAATGACCCGTTTTTCAGTGGTTTCGAAAATAGTGATTTTGGGATCACAAATCCGACGAGTGTGTAACGGCCTAAATGCAATTATATCAAAGCAGTGGTTTCGTAACCACAAATCCAAGATAAAAAGAAAATTTTATTTTAATATTTTTGCATGAATTATGATATGTTAGAAAAGTCGTATGAAAATATTGATAGAAAAATTTTACCGATTTAGTGATTTACTGGAAAAAGGACCTAATTACATAAAATGTGAAAGTTGTGTGCTAGAAGCTAAAAGGATTAAATAGCTATGAAATCGAAAATTAGAGGTCCTTATATGTAATTAGACCATCAATTATAAGATGGAAAATATCTAGGGTGATTCATCTATGGAAAAGTTGAAAAGACTAAGGACTAAATTAGAAATAGAAAATATTAAAGGATGAAAATGAATTAATTAGAAATCTATCATCTTTTTCATTCATCTTCAACCCCAAAATACATGGAAACCCTAGGAGAGAGAAAATAAACTTTCTTGGCATAAATTGATAAGTTCTCATGCCCCGTTTTTAGTAATTTTTATATTTTTGAGGTCGAGACAACTTGTACTCTTTATTTTGGGGTTAATTTGAAAAGTTATCAAAGTATGGAATTTATGCTATGGATGAATATGATGGAAATTGAAAATTTATGGTAGAAAATGAAAGTCTAATAGTAGATAAACAACTTTTACAAAGTGATTTTTCATGAAATTGTGAAAAAGGGACTAGATTGTAAAGTTGTGAAATTCATGGAAAATTTCTGAATTTTTATGAATACATGTGCTGTAAATTTTGTGATGGGGTTTTGATTAGGCTTGGAATAGGGAGTGAATTGTATGAATTTCATTTTCTGAGCCTAGGGATGAAATTGGAATTAATGAAAAGTTTAGGGGCAAAATGGCAATTTTGCCTATGCATAAATTGAATGTGTTAGAATATGAAATGAGTGAATTTGATGATTAAATCCATTTATATAGATCTAGACGACTCAAATATGAGGCTAGAACGAGGAAAAGAGAAAGTCTCGGATTAGTTAATTTTATTACCGAACAATCATCGAGGTAAGTCGTGTAACTTGAAATTAATACTTGATATGCTTGAATTACATGTTTTATGAATTGAATGACAATTGAATGTTTAATGTATGAACATGGATGGAATGGTTGTTAATCCTTGGTAAAAAAAGAAAAAAAAATCTCGTTTAAATAAAACGATATTCGATGGATCACAGGAATGGTGAAAAGGATTTAGCCCGGAGGGGTAATCCTAATATAAGCCCTGCCGATGAATATGTGGTGAAATGGATTTAGCCCGGATAGGTAATACAAATAAAACTCTAAAGAGTATTTGTCGATGAAAGGATTTAGCCTGGACTAGTAATCCCGACAAAACTCTTCGAGCATATGTTACAGGGGATTTAGCCTAGACTGGTAATCCCACTGTAAGAAATGAGGTTCGTGTGAGTGTACTCTCTGAAAAGGATATATATATATGTATAGAATTGACTGTTAATGATATTGTACACTATGAATGTACTACTAGATATCCATCAAAATTTCTAGAAATTCATCGGGATAGAAATGGGAAACGAAACATGAATAATATATGACATGGAAAGGGCAAGTATTGGGTTAAGTGGATTGATGAGCTCATCAATGCATGAATTTTACATGAAATTACTTGACTAACTCAATTGTTGAGATTATGTGTGATAGGTCAATGTGTTATTGCTTGAATCCATATGTGTTTGATATAATTGTTAGACTTATGTGGTAAGGTAAATCCTTGTTACATAAACTTACTAAGCACTATGTGCTTACCCTGTTTCTTTTCCCTTGTTTTATAGTGCTCGAAAGCTCGAAGGGTCGGAGACAGGTCAGAGCTACATCACACTATCAACTCGAACATTCAAAAAGTTATGAAACGTTGGTAACGAGATATGTTCCCAGCACGAACATTCTCGTAGGCATAAACACAGGTACACATACGCACTAGTTAATATGGGCGATCGGAGAGTAAAGAATAAGGTGAGGATGGTATTCGTCGACAATATACCAGAAATCATGCATTGGAAAGATTTATGGACATTATTCAGCTTTCATGGAGAAGTTATGGATGCTTTCATACCAGTCAAGAGAAACAAATCAGGTAAAAGATTCGGGTTCGTAAAATTCAATAAGGAGGAGGATGCGCAGAGGGCAATAGGCAAGGTCGATGGTTTTGGGCTGCTATGTGATATGGGTGAAGATGGCCAGGTGCAGTGGGAACAGAAAAGTTTGGAGAAAAATAAACGAAAATGAACCTTCATGTCATAAATAGGAAAGACAGTTGAGAACGGTGGAGCAACAGAAGGAGGTTGAGATCACATTGGATAGCAAAAAGTTGAATGATACAAATATTGTTGTTGGTCATGTGGACAATGAACAACTATGCAAACTGCAACGATGCCTGATAGGGAAAATGACGACTCTTTGCAATCTCAATAGCTTAACTGAAAGAATTATGAACATGGGCCTAGAAGAATTAATTATTAAAAAGATCCAGGGTAGATACTTCCTGATAGAGGTTCCAGATGAAGAGTTGATGGATATTCTAAAACAATGAGAATGGGCATATCTTAAAGATTTCTTCATTAAGGTTGAGCCCTGGACAGAAAAGTTCCAAGTTTCAGAGAGAGCAGTGTGGATTGAAATTGTAGGAATTCCCCTTTATTGCTAGAACTACCAAACGACTAAGAGAGTGGTCGAAATTGGGGAGAGCTTATCGTAATGGGTGAAAATTTCTCAATGATGAACAACTTCGAGAAGATGGACGTACTGATAATCACAAAGCAGGTTAAAAGGATTGAAGAGGTTATAAAAATAGAGGTCGGTAATGAAAATTTCCAGATTCATATTACTGAAAGAGAGATGGTGGAAAATTTGAAGGAATATCACAAGAAGAATGTGGATTAAAAGGGGAGAGAGGAGGAAACATCATCTGAAAAAGAATCGGTAACAAAAACAGTGCCAGAAACATCATCGGAAGGGAGTCGAAGAGATGGAATTGTAGAAGTTATTACAACAGACCTCGAAAATGAAGGAAGGGGTAGTGGGACGCAGGTATTTTCGGATGAAGGATTTATTGAGGATCACAATTTACAAGGAAACGTATTGAGTATTCCTGATGTAGGGGAGACAAATGCAACATTATCTGTCAACATAATTTCAGATTTACAAAATATGGGCCTGGGATTGGAATTGGAGCAGCTCAATATATTGGAGACCCAATGCGAAGAGGTATGTGGTTTGGGCCAGGTCTCAAATGATGAAGTAGAGAACATTGTTTCAGGGGCCAATGTAGAAAGGAAATATGTAAACCAATTAAATTGTGCTAATACGGAAGGAAGCCCAAAGTCTAAACAAAATCAAAATACGTCATCTGATTCAGAGAGCCAGAGGGGAAGGATTTTTTCATCGGAGATTAAAGGGGATATCATTCAAATCAGGCCAAGCAAAAGAAAGAAGAAAGCTCTTAATAAAAAAATTAGGTCTATGCGTGAGATTCAAGACACAATACTCATATCGAAAGAGAAGCTGAAGAGGGACAGAGGACTAAGGAAACAGAAAAGAAAAGGGATTTGAGACTTGATGACAGTGTCGCAAATTTATCTTTTTCGGACTCCGATATCAGCAATAGAAGAAGAGTTTTGTTAAGAGAAGCGAAAAAGACTTGGGAGGTAGGGAAAAAACTGGGTTTCAGTTGCATGGTGATGATGAACAGATCATTGGAGAAATCATGAAGATCGATGGGAAGCAGTAGGAACTCTTAAGAATGGAGATTGCGGGATTAAGGGAGACAAGTAAGTGGTTGTTTTTGTTTTGCTTGCTATCAATAAAAGAATAGCATTAGGATTATGAGAATTATTGCGTGGAACATGAGGGGGTTAGGATCAACTCTCAAAATTGAAGCGATTAATAAAGTTGTAAGAATGAATAGGGTCGATGCATTGTTTATTCAAGAAACGAAATTGGAATTAGTGTCAGTAGAGCTAATTAAGAAAATATGGGGCAACGGTGGGTTTGATTTTAAATATGTCGCGGTTGTTGAAAGGTTAGGGGGATTATTAACAATTTGGGATAAGGGTAGTTTTGTGGCAGAAGTTGAATTGTGTGAAAGGAGATTTATTGTAGTAGTAGGAAAATGGGTAACGGAGAAGAAAGTGGCGACGTTGGTTAATCTTCGAGACAAAACCTTGGATACTATCTTGTAAAGGGAGCTCACTAAATTCATTGGTCTAAACTCAGAAATCTTCGTAGGATTTTCCACCTTTGGTATAAGAGTGATAAACGAGGAATTAATATTGTTGAAGAGTCGTTAAGCAATTTAGGGACAGGATCTGTTAAATGGGAAGGATGGTTTTTAGACCATTATTGGATAGAGAGAAGGAGATGTGCAAATTTTTGGCTAACAGATTGATTAGCACAGTATTGATTTCGGATAAAAAGGATAGACTGTGTTGGTCGAATGATAAATTGAGGGTGTTCTCGGTTAAAAAGTATTCGGAGCTATTAATTCTGGAAGATGAATCAGATATTAATTTTGATTGTGGTAAAGTTTGGAATATTAAGGTCCCTCCTAGAGTTCGTAGCTTTTTGTGGATGTTGGCTATCGACAGAATCCCGACTAAGGATTTTCTGGCTAAAAGAGGAGTGAACCTTCAACACCTTTCGATTGTTTGCCCTTGGTGCGAAAGATTTCCGGAATGCGCACCTCATCTATTTTTCAAATGCAGATTTATTGAAAGATTTTGGGAAAATATTTTTAGTTGGTGGGATACTGAATGGAAGAGGGTCGATGGTGTTGTGGACTTCTTTGCTTTATGTTACAATGTGAAAATAAAAGTTAGTAAGAAAAGTTTATGGCTGATTTCTTGTGCTGCAGCTTGTTGGACAATATGGATAGCAAGAAATGGGCTAGTTGTTGAAGGAGAAGTTTTGGTGGTTCGTTCCACAAAGATGTCGAGAGGTGTCCCACAAACTCAACTCAATTGTTTCCTTTTGGAGACCCCCTCCATATGGATGGTTAAAATTAAATGTATGTGGTATAGCTAAAGAGGATAAAGCCAGCTGTAGAGGATTTTTGAGAGATTTGGAGGGGATGGCAAGAGGGATATTCTCTGGTGCTGCAGGTACAAATGTTGTTGAGAAAGCTGAGATTGAAGTGGTGAAAATTGCTCCCGAAGTGTTTGAATCGACAAGCTGGAAGTGTTCTAATTCACTGGTAATTGAAGTAGGCTCTGAGGTGGTGTTTTCTTAGTGTATCAACAAGAAATTTGAGACCTTGGTCGCCTGTGCAATTTTTCAAAATTGAATCAACTAAGTGCAATGTTGGATCCATTGTCTTCTCTTTAGTGGATAGGAATGGAAACGACCTAGAGTTCTCATTGGTTTTGGCTGGGGTAAATCAGACTCAATTGTTTAAAGTTTGGTGGTGATTTTTTCTTTGTTTAGTATTTTAATGCTGCTGGAACTATGCTTTAATTTTTGCTGTAATTTTATTTGGATACTACTCTGCTTTGTTACTATTAACAGAGCAGTGTGAATGTTGCAATTTTTTTTTTGAGAAAAATGACATGTATAGGCTAAATACCAATATTTACATTGAAATGGATGGTTGTAAACTAGCCATTGGTATGGCTAGTATGAACTTGATTTTGAATGATGTTATGGTAAAATATGGTATGCATAAATATATCAACCTAAATGTTTAAAATGGTATTAAACTATTCTTGAAATGGTTGGGATTGGAATGGTTTGGTGCAGGTATTGGATGAAAACGGGTGAGAAATGAGGCTTGGATATAGCCTTGGTTTTGTCCACACGGGTAGACACACGGGTGTGTGTCAAGGCCGTGTGTCCCTTGCATCCAAAATTTGATAAACAGAATGCTTATTATTGAGCACACGAGATCAGACACGGGCTTGTCCCTTGCCCGTGTAAGGTTTATAGCCTGGATACATGGGTGTGTTATATGGCCTGTGAATCCTGCACCTAAATTCGAAAATAAAAATTAATCACAAGTCCTAGCAACACGAGCGTATGCCTAGGCCGTGTGAGGATAATTTGTTCATGAATGCAAGTTAGAGAGTTACACGTTTTAGGGACACGGATGTGTGAAGCTACACGGCCTGGAGCGAGATAAGTCACATGGGCGTGTGAAGCCACACGGCCTGACCACATGGGCGTGTGACCCTTAAAAATGAGGAAAATTTTGGGATTTTGCGAAAAATTCCCTATGATCTCGATTTAGTCCCGGATTGTTCCTAATGCATGTTTTGGGGTTCGAATGCCCAATTAAGGGACGTTATCATTATTTTCAGAATATGACTAGTAACTGATTTGGATTATTAAAAATTGTTCTGTAAACTCTGGTAATGCCTCGTAACCCTGTTTCGACGACGGAGACGAGTTGGAGGTGTTACAAAGTGAGTCCATAAATATTATTACTTAATATTTACTAGCCAATATATAGTATTGTATTGAATTTTGATCTGATAATTTTTACTAATTGAACAAATATTTAAATAAAAGTGGTTTATCCTTAAAGTTAAGTAGTTTTGAAAATTAGATATAGAGACCTCGTTTCTGTAAACCGAACCTATAAATAGTTTTATTAAATAATTATGAAGTTACTTAGTGTATTGAAATTTGGTCTAGTAATTTTAATGTTTGGCTAGTTAATTAAAGAAAAAAGACTAAATCATAAAAATTGTAAAAGTTAATCGCTATTAATTTATATGTGATAGTTGAGTTTAAAAGCTTGATGGTTTTATATGGCAATTTAATCATAGTTATTTTAATGGCCGGTTGGTGGACTTTATTTTTTTGATGATTATGTTTAGATTGTATTATTTTAAGTTAAAATAATGATAAAACATAAACCTATGGCTATCATCTTTATTCCTTTGTCTTCCCCAAACGTCCAACATAAAAAAAACAAAACAAATAAGGAATAGTCATTTCTGAAGCTCCAAGTCCAGTCTTTTGCATGGAAGTGGTTTCTAAGTTCATTTTTCGTAAATTTAATATTTTTGAGATTGTTGTAATTTAATCTAGTTAGTCCAGGGACTATTTTGAAATACTGTCAAAGTTTTGAAAACTTACCATCGATGTTCTTGAAGCTTTTTAGATATTAAGGGTTGAGTTTGAAGCTTGGTGTTGAAATATGACTATTTTGTAAAGTGATTTTGATTCATTTTGAGTTTAAGGACTAAATTGTTAAATTGTTGAAAATGGCATGAATTTCTTGTAAATTTCGTGACTTGAGGGTTGTTTTAGGATGGTAATGAATTCAAAATAATAGTTTGTGTAACGCCCTCACGCCCGAGACCGTTGCCAGAATCGAGCTTGAGGTGTTACTAAACTTAATTTATCACTTAAAGAATTTTAAATCATTTATTCCAATTTTCGCAATAAACTGTCAATCTGCGACACTGTAGCTTAAAAATTCATATCTCGAGTTCCGAAACTCGAAATTAAGATCCATAAAATTTTCCTGAAACTAGACTCATATATCTATCTACTAATTGTTTTCTAGAATTTTTTATCAAGCCCATCAGTACAGTTTATTAGTTAAAATTTACCCTGTTTCAGCATTCGACTGCTTTGACCTCTGTTCACTACAAACCACTTTTCTCTTTGTACAGAATTCAAAACACTATACCATTTGTTTCTCTTAAAACTAGACTCAATAAAAAAACTGTAAATATAAAGCATGACTTCTAATTATTTTTTTAAAATTTTTGGTAAATTTCCAAAGTCATAACAGGGGATTCAGAAATCACTCTGGCCCTGTTTCACAAAAATTTAAATATTCATAAAATATAACTCATTTACCTGTTTCATTTCTTCCATATGAAAATAGACTCATCAAGCTTCGATTCCATAACTCTTTCATCATTTAAATCCATTTCTACTATTTTTAGTGATTTTTCAAATTCACATAACTGGTGCTGTCTGATTCTGTTTTATAGCAAATTTTACTTTACTATAGATTTTCATGGACTAAATAGCATTTTAAACATACATGACATCAAATATGATTTAGATTGGCCATTCCAATGGCTAATCATTTACAAACCCTTTCGTACCAAACCATAATCATATCATAAGATCATTTACACAAAGTGAGTATAGTGCTATACATGCCACACTCAAAATATACAAACCATTTTACCAATTTAGGTCTTCGGATAGTGTAAGCGAGGCTTCGACCTATCCCGATTCTCTAGCTGGCTTGTCAAAACTACAATGAATGAAAAGGAGGGAGTAAGCATAAATGCTTAGTAAGTTCACATGCAAATAACAAGTAACATGATCATGCAATCCAACATAAACATCATTAAGACACTCATGTCATAAGAATACTTACTATCTTACCAAATTCTCAACCAAGGATTAAACTCATACCTGTCCATTTTCACTTCTTCAACACATTCATGGTCGAATCATTTTCGTTTAAAGTACTCTTTCTATTCTATTAGGATTCTCCCATTGAACACATCGGAATATAATTTCGGATACGCGGATAGTGTGCACGTAGGTGCTATACTCATAGCTAAATAAGCTCAATAGCTTTTGAAATTTATGTAGTCAAGCTATCATGTAACCCGCCCATAAACGAACTCGGGCTCAACTCAACGAGCTCGGGCGTTCGCATCCATAAGTGAACTCGGACTCAACTCAACGAGTTCGGAACTCAACCATCCTAGTGACATGTCACTTGTACCCTAATCTATTCTCAAAGTTCAAACGAGATTCTTCTCAATTACACATTTTGATCGCCTTCTTCGAAATGTAGAGACCGATAATTGCTAACATCTCATACTTATCAAGTTGTTCACATAATTTGCATATTACCAAATAATAATTCACAAAGCATAATTGTAACGCCCCAATTTTTGGGAATCCTGTGAATGTTGGCATAGGTTTAATTATGTTAGTGGGCCTCTAGATGGCTCAAGCTTAAGATAGAACCCGGTAATTTTAGTTAATTTTTGTTCCATAAGAAAAAGGGAGTGAAATTATGAAATAGAACCTATGTGAAAATGTTTGAAAATGCTATAGGCTAAATTGAAGTGGCCAAATAAATAGGAGTGCAAAATAGGAGGATTTGCATGACAAACCTCCCATTTTACATGAAGTGGCCAGCCATCATGTTGTTGTAGACAAAATGTACATTTGATATCCATAATTTATGGTACAAATTGATACAAATTGATAAAAGGTTAGGTAAATGTTCCATGATAATAGGTTAGGTAAATGTTCCATGATAATGGGTTAGGTAAATGTTTCATGATAATAGGTTAGGTAAATGTTTCATGATAAGAATTTCATGTCTTTTGTATTAAAGAATTAAATGGATGAAATATGAAGTTTTATTAAAAGAAAAAGGGGTGAAAAGAATAAAGTTTTGTCCATCTTTGTTCATCATAGCTGAAAGTTAGAGAAGAGAAAGGAGAGGAACAAGCTCTTGAGTATTCGGTCATTAGGAGGAGGAAAATTGAAGGTAAGTTCTTGGTACCTTGCTTCTATTTTGAGGTTCATGAGTTCTTCTTGATTCTACCTTAACTCTTGAAGTATATTTTGATTTTAGTTGTGTTGTGAGCATTTAGTCATGAATTAAAATGAAGGAAATGGTTGTTGTTTTATGTTCTTTTGATGAAAAATGGAAGATAGGTGAAGTTGAGCCAAACAAATGAGCATGCATGTGCCTTAGATGTTAAAGGGAAAAATCAGCTAACATGTTGTGCTTTAAAATGATGAAATGGAGATTATACTTAAGTAAAATCATAGATATGTGATGATTGATTGGTGATATACATGTTTAAATAACATGCATGCAAGATAGGTGTATGAAAGAGTGATTTGGTAATAAATCTGCTTGGGACAGCAGCAGTAATGTGACTTTGGAAAATCACCATAAATTGTGGGAGATGAATTAGAAGCTGAATAAATTATGTGATTAAAGCTTATTGAGTCTAGTTTCTAATGAAATAAACAAGAACATATTTTGAATTCTGTACAATGAGAAAGTTGATTCGTAATGAAGAGTGGTCAGATTAGTCAAACAGTGAAATATGGGAAACTTTAAGAAAAATCTGGTATTGATTGGCCATACCAAAAATTCTGAAAATTTTATGGATAGAAGATATATGAGTCTATTTTCAGGGAAAATTAACGGAACTTGATTTGGAGTTTCGTAGCTCCAGTTATAAATAATTTAGTGACTGTTGCTCAGGAAGACAGCTTGTAGTGAAATTATGATTATGTGGTAACCATTGACAAAAATTTGTTAATGAGTTGCTTATTGATTTCTTATAAGCTTACTATGATCTGTAGGTGTGGTTGGCCGAATATTGTAAGGGGTTAATACGTAGTTTGTATTTGAATAGTTAGATTAACGTGTTAGTAATCCAATTGTAGGCAGTTCGTGTGTGGATCTCGTCAGCATATCGTCGCAAATAGGTGTGTAACTAACACCCTCTTTCTTAGTCTAGATCGGCAAAAGTCGAAAAGCCAAAATGCCCAAAACCGGTATTTTGTAGATTTGCGAGTGTGCGAATGCTCGTGAGGTAAATCGATTAATGTTTTTGGTAAGCTGCAATGTTTGGACTGCAAAGTGCATGATTTACGTGCCCTCGATATTTTGGGCTTAATAGGCCAAAATTGGAATGATGGGCCAATCAGCCCAATTCGGTAAGAACCCTCGGTACGTGATTCTGTTAGTACGTGAAAAGTAGGAATATGCATGAAAAACCCTAAAAGCAGCTAAATTACTATAATACCCCTATGTATGGAAAATTACTGTTATACCCCTAGGTGCAAAATTACCAAATACCCCTAGGGTTAAATTGACCTAAATGCATGTTTGATTTGTTGTTATTTATCGCATGCCATGTTGTTATTATCGATGCATGGGATTGGGATATTGACGGAGGAAGTACTGAAAGTGGCTTGTCCACGTCTTGGAGGCTTTGCCTCAATTTATTGATAATCGAGCGAAAGGTCGCAAATCTGTGGAGTGTTAAATGGGTGGGTTGAGCTATTCCCCACATGGAGTGTATGGCTGGTACGGTGGAGTGTAGTGGTTGGTGGGTTGAGTAGTCTCCCAAATGGGCTTGCATATGTTTACTGATGTTGCATGTATTTTGAAATGGGCCTATGGGCCATCTTGTTATCTGAATAAGGGCTAAGGCCCGGTTTATTATAATCTGAAAAGGGCTCGCCCAATACCACTGTTACCCAAATGGGCTTGCATATGTTTACTTGATGTTGCATGTATTTTGAAATGGGCCTATGGGCCATCTTTATTATCTGAATAAGGGCTAAGGCCCGGTTTATTGTAATCTGAAAAGGCTCGGCCAAGACCACTTATTACTGAATGGGCTTAGGCCCAATGGGCTTGAGTGACTTGGACTTTGAATGGGTTTTCCTTACACACTGAGTTTCCCCAAACTCACCCTTTTATTTTCATCCACGCAGAAATCCCCAACCATAGTGGGCTTGGAGTTGTGAGGGAATTGAGTGGCCACATTCTCGAAAGTTTGATTTTCTTCCGTGAACTGGACATCCTTTTATTTACGTTTGAAGTTTTGGGTTTTAAATGTAATAAGGCCGCTTATTTATTTTTGATGGTTTTTTTTAATATGTATTACTAAGATAGGTAATACTTATTTTAACTGTGAAATTAGATAGCTTTAGGGCGTTTTCAAAAACAACAGCTTGATTTCAAAATAACACGACAACAAGCAAAGCTTAGTAATGAAAGTATTTTCCAAAATTAATCACTTTTCCTAAAATGACTTAATCGAATCGGTTTCCTAGAAATATCCATGACGTTAAGGTGTGGCAATGGCGATATGCATGTCTAGGATTGGATCCGAAGGAGCTTGGTACTTAGCAATCAATGGACTCACCACCTCTTTTCCGCTTTCCTACCGGTGCATGACTTCCATTCACTTTAACCCTTAATGGATTAATCTTTTGAACATCAAGTACGATTTTCTGGACTTAGAATGGAAATTTTTTTTTAACGTTTTTAATGTGGCATGCCGGATCCGGCCATAACTTCTGGGCTGGGTTTGGGGTGCTACAATAATATTTCATGATAATAAGTATCATATCATATAAATAACATTAATTCACTTAAAATAAAAAATTATGTTACCTTATTTACACATGAACTTACATCGATACAAAATATTAGCAAACGAGCCTATTCCTCGTAAACTTTGTTTTTCCCTCGATCACGACTTGAATCTTGTTTCTCTTGATCTATAATACCAAATTAATTTATTTAATACATACATTCATCAAAACAGCCCCTAGTACGAACTTAGAAAAAATTATCATTTTGCCCCTAAACTTTTACATATTTATACTTTTGCCCCAAGGCTCGTAAATTAAACTTCATCCTATTTTCTTATGCTTTATGACATGCTGATCATTTTTCCCTTCTATAGAAACATCAAGTTCACACTCTAACATGTACTTAAGAATATTAGGTATTTTTACCGATTAAGCCCTTTTACTCATTTTCACTTAAAACCGAGTAGCACAAGTTGTCTAACATAATTTAAAACCTCATACACCAAAATACACAAATTTCACATATGGGTATTTTTCCAAATATGAACCCTAGGTTAAATTATTGCTAGCGTAAGCTAAATCGAGCTACCGGGATTCCAAAAACATAAAAATCATTAAAAACGAGGCTTAAATCACTTACTATGAAGCTTGGAAGTTGAAGAAACCCTAGCTATGGAGAGAGGTAAGGTTCGGCCAAGTCTTGAAGAAGATGAACACATTTTGGCCTTAATTTCCCTTTTAATTAATTTTAATTACCAAATGACCAAAATACCCTTAATACATTTCTTTGAAAATTTTCATGTACAAGCCCATTTTTGTCCAAAATTTTAGAAATTGGTCAAATTGCTATTTAAGACCTCCTAATTAATATTCCAAAGCAATTTCATACTAAAAGCTTGTAGAATGCAAGTTTTGCAAATTATTCGATTTAGTCCCTAATTTCAACTTAAGCACTTTATGCATAGAATTTCGTCACGAAATTTTCACACAATCATGCAATCATGTCATAAACCTCAAAATAATTATAAAATAATTATTTCTATCTCAGATTTGTGGCACGAAACCACTATTCCAATTAGGCCTTAATTCGGGATATTACAGTTTGGGCTTAATTATGAAAATTAAGCTTGTTTTAGTTTTAGGGACTAAATTGAATAAAATAAAAATTTCTAGGGAAATATAAAAGGTCATTTGCATCAAATTAGATGTGGTTATGTAATTGAAGTTGATATTTGGAATAAAATTACTGTATAGATCAGGAACCGGTAGATAATTGTGGAAAAGAGAAAGTTTCTAATTAACTTCTGATATTGCCATCTTTGTTGTTTAGCCCTAGTAAGTCCATCTGGGACTCGGTTTATTAATTGAAGATATATATATTTTATATTGTTTTGTTTTATAGTCGAATTGTTATTGTATATTGTTTTGACATCAAAAGGATTAAATCGAGAAATATGAAGTATCTATATGTAAATTAGATATTGACCAGGTGGCAATAGATTAATGGTATGAAATAAATATTGTGAAATTCAGGGGAAATTAGTGTAATGTTGGTTGCTGCGATGAAGGACTAAATTGTTTATAATGGGACAATAATGTATTTTGATGCAACTAAGGAAAAGACAAAGTCAACGAGAAATTGTTGGAGGTTATGATTTGTAGTTTATAATCTGAACTACTTTGTAAATTATTGTATATTGACTTGTTGTGTATGGTAAGAAACATAAGGTGAGACCCTTTGTGATAATGAGATGTTTTGGAAATGATTTCAATTTATTGATGTTCATGAAGACTAAATTGAATCATATGAAAAATGTTTATGTTTATATAAGGATGAAATTGAATATATATATATATATATATTTAGATGGCCGATGCTGCCATGTGTTTGATAAATGAAATCATGATAAAAATTGATGAGATTTGAGGTGCGATGATTGTTATTGATATACCAAATGGATGCTCAATGAAAGAAAAATGTGAAATAGAATGACTATTGTGAAATGAGTTGAACGATAATAAATATGTTCAATGAATACATGAAATTGGAGATTAAAATACCAAACAATATGTGAACTGGTTTGCTATGTATTATATAGTAAGATGTGTTAATGCACATATATTATGTTTCAATGATCGATTTATAGAAATACCACTAAGTTATACTCAAATACGGTTTTGTTTTCCGTGCGCAAGCTAAGTATTTTTGAGTCAATCATCTACTTCAGCATTCAGCGACAATCCCAGACTCAAGAATGAGTGATTTTCTTTTTTATGATAGTACAGTTATGATTAATGATGACAATTCTGATATTAAAATTACTATTTGCTAGTAGATGTGGATAGACATCCTTGGACATCTATTATCCAAGCCCGCATTATTGTAATTGTAGAGATTTCTATTAATATTCGATCTGAATCTATTGGTGACAAAAATGCTTTCAGTAAGATTTGAACTCAATATAATTTTTTTGACATAAAAATAATTATATTGATAGGTATTAAATTTTTAAAGTTCTACAAAATAATTAAGTTCTAAGTTTGATTGAAAATGAATACTTTATTTTACAACAGTTTTTGTGATAAAAAATGAAAACATTAAAATAATTTTCGGAAAATAAGTTCAGAAAAAATTATCAAATAATGTAAAATGTTTAACCTAAAATCATTAGAACAAAAGAATATATTATATTTTTCAAAAATCATATTATTTTCGGAAAATGTGTTGTCAATTAATCAAATAGACCCTAAATTTGATTGAATTCTATACTTTTAAGAAGTTAAAAGTTCTAAGCAGTTAGAAACTGATGCTACTGTCATTGCAACAGATATTGGTTTTCCCCTAATTTTTCAACATTATCACCAACAAGATTCTCACTTACTACACAACTCAAAACAAAATCAACAAATTTGAAAATAGACACTAAACCTCATTCAAGTTTCCAGAATCTTTTATCACTATACAATGGTGATAAACTGTTTCACATTGCAAGTGATGATCTTTACACAATTTATGAAACATTTCAGAGCATGATTGATTTATTAGAGTGTACAATGAGATCCATAAATAAGGTGGCAGTGAATAACTCTTTGATTCCTGTCAATTTTAAAATGAGTAAATTTGTCTCTTTTCTAACAAAAATTACAAATAAAATTCAAAATAATTTTAAAATTCAAAATTTATATTTTTGAAAAATTATAAAATTTCAAAAAAATTCTAAAGAATATATAAAGAAAGATTAAAATTTTAAAATTTTCTAAAATAAAAAATTAATGATTCAAGTTTACCATATTAACTATTATTTTCTTATTTTGCTTTGAAAAACTTTTCAAAATATATATTATTTCAATTTATGTGCTCTAACATGAAGTTAATTTGTAATAAGATTTTCATTTGACATGTTAACTTGAACAATTTCACTCAATTCGACTCAACTTGAATTTTATTTCACTCGACTCGATTCGGAAAAAAAATCAAATTGAATTAGGATGATAAAATATGTTTGTGTATGCAGTTTTAATTCTTAAATTTTATTTAAATAATATTTATTGATTGTTAAAAAGTCGATGTGGACAACTATTGAAAGGAAACATTGACTTTAGTAGACTGGTTACATATATTGAATAAATTTAATTTAAATTAAATAATTTTAATAGAAATTGAGTTTTACAAAAAGATTATGCTTCGACTCTTGTAAAGAATGGACTAACAAGGATAGCTACCCAATTAATCCTCATCCTTACATACTATTACTGTATAAGATAAATCTTATTGTGAAATATCTATTACTAGAAAATTTACGATAGAGCCAAAGAGTGTGAACTGTATAAGTTACCAATTAAATGAATGAATGAACCCTGTTTGTCCGTTCTTTAAAAGAGTCGAAGCATAATCTTTTTGCTTTTTAAATAGGATTTTTCTCACTTAATGAATAAGCATTTGCTACCAATGGAGAATTTTTTTCCCGGTTCAAATAGGAGAAGTACGTCATGCTAATGCGCCTTGGATGATCCACATCTCAGGGTTAGGCGCTGATGATCAAATTAAACTATCCATCTTTTAATTCTAATTTTTTTATTTTGATGAATATTAATAATTTATTTTATTTTATTAAATTTTCATGTTTTTAATTTGTATTATGAATAATTCTTAAAATCGAATTCAATAATATCAAACATAATTCACATATTTGGTAATTTAGGAAATTTTGAATAAAATATATTTTTATAAACTATGATACTAACTATATATATTTATATATAAACATTAAAAATCACATAACAAACTTTAATACAAAAACATCATTAAAATAATATAAAAATATTGCTAATTGGTTAATATTTGAAATAAAATTGTAAAAATTAAATATTTATACTATTTTTTTTACATTTCAGATAAAAATGTTTTGAATTGTTATCAATTTTATAACAAAGTTTTAACTGGGATAAAAAATTAGTTAAAATTTATAAGTATGAATGGCAATAACATGCGAAGGTGGGAGCAATCACAATTATTTTAAAATGGACTAATATTAGTTGATTAAGTTTTAACTCGATTAATATAGGCATTGTTTACTTATTCTACTAGCAGAACTTCACCTAAGTATCGATACAACTTCCCATAGTTGTATAAAATGAGTTTAAAACACTTAAAGTATTTTGGATTACTCAAAACATTTACATAAATTAAAACACATTTAAAACATATTTTTGAGTAATTTTACAAGTCATTGGAATACTTTGAAAATGTTTAACAAAATTTCCAATAATTATTTTTACCAAATCACAAATTTATCTGGAAATATGCCTATAGTCTAAAATCAAAAGTTGTAAAATTTTCTTCTTATCTTTGTTTATTGTTAAGAAAACAACCTTTGATATCTCTATGAATCTTTCCTTCATTATGCAGCAAATCCCATGAAATACATGCAATTGACATTCCATCTATGGAGGGCCTGACTAGAAACAGGGAAGTTGTTACAGGGAAATATTTTATGTTCTCCACAGTTGAAAATGTAGAGCATGATGCCAGTGTAGATATCTAGAGCCTTGGCGTGTTGTGCTATGAGTTTCTTTATGGAGTCCTGCCTTTTGAGGCCAAATAACATTCGGACACTTAGAGAAGGTAAACCCGAGCTGCGGACACTAGAGAACATGATTAAAACTCCGAAACAAAGAGAACATGATTGAAACTTAAGTTTCCTTTTCATAGCTTTTCCACTAGGGTACCTCTTTTGAGTACCTCTCACAACTTGTTCACTCTTTTCCCCATTCATAGGATTTTGCAAGTGGATTTGGAGTTCTCTCCAAAACCAATAGTTCCATATTCAGCCAAGTACCTCATTAGTCAGGTATCTTTAGTTGCTTTTGTTACTTGCAATTATATAAATATAACGACAATGCTCCATCGTTGGCATATACTACATAAACTTCTTGACCATCCATGGATTGTTCAGAATGCTGATCCATCTGGCATATATAAAGCATAAGATACAATTGTTCCTCTATATTCTTTTCTCGATGAATATGGTAATGCAAAGAATGTCCTGTTACTTAAACCCCATGAATCCCTTACTTTGCTTTTGTCTCCAAGCTTTGTAGGAATAACATATATTTGTATCAGTGGCCTGCCTTACAGTACAAAGGAACGGCCAAAGTTATCTGTATTTAGGTATCTTTTTTTATTTTATTTTTCCTTTTACAAATATTTACTCGTAAAGGAAATTTAATATATATACATAATAGCAAAGTTATGATTAATGATGACAATTTTGATATTTAAATTTCTATTTGCTAGTAGATGTGGATAGACATCATTGGACATCTATTATCCAAATCTGCATTATTGCAATTGTAGAGATATCCATTAATATTTGATCTGAATCTGTTGGTTACAAAAATGCTTTCAATAAGATTTGAACTCAAGATATATATATATTTTTTACTCATAAAAATAATTATATTGATAGGTATTAAATTTAAAGTTCTACAAAATAATTAAGTTATAAGTTTGATTGAAAATGAATACTTTATTTTACAACATTTTTGTGATAAAATAATGAAAACATTAAAATAGTTTTCGGAAAATAAGTTCAGAAAAAATTATCAAATAATGTAAAATGTTTTACCTAAAATCATTAGAACAAAATAATATATTACATTTTTCAAAAAATCATATTATTTTCCAAAAATCAATTATCGGAAAATGTGTTTTCAATTAATTAAATAGACCCTAAATTTGATTGAATTCTACACTTTTAAGAAGTTAAAAGTTCTGAGCAGTTAGAAACCGATGCTACTGTCATTGCAACAGATATTGGTTTTCCCCTAATTTCTCAACATTATCACCAACAAGATTCTCACTAACTACACAAGTCAAAACAAAATCAACAGATTTGAAAATAGACACTAAACCTCATTCAAGTTTCCAGAATCTTTTATCTCTGTACAATGGTGACAAACTGTTTCACATTGCAGGTGATGATCTTTACACAATTTATGAAATATTTCAGAGCAAGTTTGATTTATTAGAGTGTACAATTAGATTCCTAAATAAGGTGGCAGTGAATCTATCTGCAGAAAAGCCCATACCAACCATTTCGGTAAGAAGTTGCGTTGCTTTTGAGGTATAACTATTGCGAAGGAACCCCCGAATCATTACATTATAACAAAAGCTATTAGGCAAACAGTCATTATCTCCCATGCTCCTAAACAACCTGTATGCTTCATTTGGCAATCCCTCTTTACACAGTCCATTAGTCATTACACAATATGTGTAAACATTTGGTTTCAAACCACTGTCTGAGAATTGATGAAATAATTCCTTTGCAGCTTCAATATGCTGAGCTTTGCACAACCCATCAATTAGGATAGTATATGGGACAATATCAAGTCCCAACCCACTGTTTTGCATCGCTTGAAAAAGTTCCAATGCCTCTTCGATATGACCTGTTTTACATAAACCATCTAGCAAAATGGTACAGGTCACTATATCTGGAACTTGTCCAGAAGCAAGCATCTTTCTAAAAAGTTCATGAGCAGTTGAAACTTTCCCTAACTGAAACATACTTTGCACAAGAGTGTTGTATGTGACAGTATTCAGGATTGGTCCCTTTTGAGATATTTCATGAAAGAGTTCCATTGCTTCGTCTAACCTCTTCGCTTTGCAATATCCATTGATCATGGTGTTGTAAGTAACCATATCAGGTGCACAACCCTTCTCAATCATCAACTGCAAAACTCTTCTAGCTTTATCCATTTCGTTCTGCAAGCAATGACCATTAACTAATGCAGTATAAGTAAATACATCAAGCTCAATGCCTCGTTTTCTCATTGTGTAAAGGATATCCTCAGCTTCAGAGACCATCCCTTCCTTGCAATGTGCATCAACCAATGTAGTATACGTGACAACATTAGGCTCAATGCCTTGCTTGCTCATCATGTCAACGGTCTCTACAACTTTAGAAATCATTCCTTCCTTGCAAAGAGCATCAATCAATAAATTATATATGACAATATCAAGTGAAATATTGTTATCCACCATTTCATTCAAAAGCCTTGTTGCCTCCTCCAGTTGGCCCAAATTACACATACCATGAATTAAGCAACTGTAAGTAATTATACCTGGTCTAATGCCTTTAACCTTCACTTCGGAGAAGAGATCGAAAGCCTCCTTCAACAACCCGTTCTTACAAAGACAGTCAAGGATGGTATTATATGCTACAATATTAGGTTCAAAACCTCTGCTTTCCATCAGCCTTAGAAACCTAACAGCTCTATCAGTATTGCCGGTCTTACACAACCCCTTAAGCATTGTACTGTAAAAAATCAAATCAGGTTGATACCCTCTTTCAGTCATTTCATCGAACACACAAACGGCCTCAGAAATCTTACTTTGATTACAGAGCCCATTTATCAAAGTTGAAAAAGTTACAGCACTAGGTTCAACACCTAACTTCAGCATTTTCCCCAAAACAGAAAACCCAAAATCAATTCGACCTAATTGACAAAAGCAATTAATCAAGATGTTCAAAGAATAAATATCGTGGGAAACTCCCAATAATTCGATCCGTTTATACGTAGAAACAACAATGGCATAATGTTTCATTCTAACAATGGGTCCTAATAATTTAGTGAATTCCACAATTGAAGGCTTTGGGTACTTTTCAATCATTTTATTCAACAAAATCAAAGCATGGTCAACATTATCGAAGCGGTGGTCTCTTTTCCCCTTTCCTCTAACAGGCATGGACATGGGTTTCTTACTTAGGCCTTCAATGTGAGAAGCAATGGTGTTAGAAGAAGAAGAAAAAGAGTGGAAATTAGAAAGATGACTTCCACCGTTAACAACCGAACGAAGAATGAAAGAAGAAGGAAGCTTAACCATATCTTGAAAGTAAGCAAAATGAAAGCAGAAATGGCAGCGGCAGTAGCAGAAGAAGTGTAAATTTTGGGTTGCGAAGTGGTGTTTAGGGAAAGATTGGGAGCGTAATTTGGGTTAATTCCCAATTGGCCATCAAGTTTTTTTATTTCTTTAATGTGAAAAATATTTAATTAAAAAATTAAACTTTATTTTTAAATGCAATATTCAATTATTATTATTATTATTATTATTATTATTATTATTATTATTAATCTTCCTTTTAAATTTAATAAAATTACTATTTACTTTTAAACGGAATTTGCAATCATCTTAACTTTAAAAAAAATTGAAGTAACTTTAATAAAATTAAACCTTGTCATAAATATACTAAGACTACAATATAATTAACATTTAAATCTATAAAATACTCTATTTTTATAAATTATAGGGTAATTTATAAAATAGTCACTTTGTTTGCCTAAAGTTACATTTTAGTCACTTATGTTTAAATGTTACCTTTTAGTCACTTATGTTATTATTTTGTTACGCAATGATCACTCTACCGAGTTCCGTTATCTCTCTAATGGTAATCTTACGTGGCAGTCTAACTAGATTTTAAGTGCCAACTTGAATTTCCAAATGAGATGAAAATAGATGTAGAGTCTTTAAGTACCAAGCAGATAAAACTAATAGTATAGAAATATAATTTAAAGAAAACAAAAGCTACTAACAAATTAGCTCTGAACCAAAATTTACCCAAGACCAGCAAAAAGAAAAAAAAAAGATAGCAAGGTAATTCAGCACAAAATCAGCAGTACGAAAGAAGAATCTAGAATACCCACAAAGAGATTGTGAACATGCAAGTTGATTCAGATAAAAAAAAACTTTGATTGAGAAATCAATTATTCAAGAACTGTGAAAGAACTAGAATATATAGTGATTAGGAACAAGAACAGTGAAAGTAACACCTTTTCTGAAAATTTACAATTAGCTTGAATGAAACAGGTTCATGAAAACATGTTTCTAGTTACATTTTATGGGATGTCTACTGACGCAAAATAAAATACATGTTCACAAATAATTTCAAAAAGTCGAATATAATATCAAGAATTTTAATTTAGGGTTCTCATTAAACAATAAAAAAATCCAATACTTTGTTTTTCCGTATTGAATAAAAGAGATAGAAGAATGCAAAAAAAAACATACTTGGACCCTCCATTGAATCCATCTTTATGAAGCAGTCAATTTGATTTTATATATTTTGATCTTGATAATAGTTTTTCCAATAAAATGAAAAAAAAAACAAAGAGACGGAAGTAAAATTAAAAAAAGAGAGAGGAGATGAACAGTTTTTTAGTTAAGGTTTAATAAGATTTAAAAATTTTAATTAATTAAATTTATTTAATTAAAAATCTATTTTCATCCCATTTGGAAATCTAAGTTGGCACTTAAAATCTAGTTGAACTCCCACATAGTATTACCGTTAGGGAGATAACATAACTTAACGGTAAGGTGATCACATTATAACAAAATAATAACATAAGTGACTAAAACGTAACATTTCAAACATAAGTGACTAAAATGTAACATGAGGTAAACAAAAGTGACTATTTTTATAGTGTGACAACCCGAATTAGGGCCTAATCGGAATAGTGGTTTCGTGACCACAAATCCGAGATAGAAATAATTGTTTTATAAATATTTTGGGGTTTATGATATGATTGCATGATTGTGTGAAAATTTTGTGATGAAATTCTATGCCTAAAGTGTTTAAATTGAAAGTAGGGACTAAATCGAATAAGTTGCAAAATTTGCATACTAGAAATTTTAGTATGAAATTGTTTTGAAATATTTATTAGGAGGTCTTAAATAGCAATTCTACCAATTTTAAGTTCATGGACAAATTTAGGACATGGAAGGAATTTTGGAAAGTTTAGTAGTAAGGGTATTTTAGTCATTTTGATATTAAATGAAATAAAATGGGAAAAATAACACAAAATAGTCATCTTCCTATTTAGTTGCTGCGAAACTTCACTCTCTCCATAGCTAGGATTCTTCAACTTTCAAGCTCCATAGTAAGTGATTCTAAGCCCGCTTTTAATGTTCTTTACGCTTTTGGAATCCGGAAGCTCGATTAAGCTTATGCTAGTAATAATTTAACCTAGGGTTCATATTTGGAAAAATACCCATAGGTGAAATTTGTGTATTTTGATGTTTTATGATAGAATATGAGGTTTTAAATTGTGTTAAATAATTTGTGCTACTCGGTTTTAAGTGAAAACGAGTAAAAGCAGCATAATCGGTAAAAATACCTAATGTTCATAACTATATGATAGAGTGGGAATTTGATGTTGTTGTAGAAGAGAAAATGTTCAGCATATCATAAAACATAAGAATAAGGGCTGAAATTAAATTCCGAGCCTAGGGCAAAATTGTAATTTTGTAAAAGTTAGGGGCAAAAAGTAATTTTTCTACAATGTGATTTTTGGATTGAAATAAATAGTATGAGTATTAAATGAGCTAAATGTGTTATTATAGATCAAGAAAGGCGCTGAACCCGACCTCGAGCTGGGAAAGAAAAAGTTTTGGACTAAATTGCAAAATTTCCATATTTTGCACCAAGGTAAGTTGTATGTAAATATTACAATAATTTCATGTACATTCTTATATTTCAGCCTATTATATAGATATACTAGCTGATGTTAAAATATAAATTGACTATGGGAAGAATGGAAATAAATACAGAGAGAGAGATCCCGGTTGAACATTCGGAGAGATCGAATGAAATAGAGGGAGCGTAGCTAGGTCACATGTATGATGCTGAGTGCACATCATGTGTACAAGAAAGCTACGAGACACCCTGTAGTAGCTAGGTCACATGCGTGATACGAGATGTATCCCATGTAGACAAGAGAGCTACGTGAAAGATAAATGTAGCTAGGTCGCATGCGTGATTCCAAGTGAAGGACACCATGTAGACAAGAGAGCTACGTGAAAGATAAATGTAGCTAGGTCGCATGCGTGATTCCAAGTGAAGGACACCATGTAGACAAGAGAGCTACGAGACAAATCGGCTAGGTCGCATGAGTGGTACTAAGTGTTCCCCATGTGTACAAGAGAGCCGAACTAAATGAAGTATGATGGTGGGTCAGTGTCAAACCGTTAAATATCGAGGATTGATCCGAATTGTTCAACGGGATGGTTTTGTGGTGACATTGTGGTTTGGACCTACACTTATAGTGAATGAAATGTGGTGAAAATGAATTGTGGCATATACATATATACGATAAAATGAGGTTAGCATAAAGAATGTGTGAAAGAGTGAAATTAGTATTAAAACTGTTTTTAGATGGCAGCAGTGATGTGATTTTGAAAAATCACCAAAAATAGGAGGAATATAATTAGAGGTTGAATGAGATGTGAAATTAAAGCTTAATGAGTCTACTTTCATATAAAAGAAGCAGGGCAAGCAAAGGAATTCTATATTTTGAGATATTTACAATTGTAACTGACTTGCTCAGGATGAATACGTGATCCCCTGTTTCCACTTTGAAAAATCATTAAAAATTGTACAAAGCAAACTAAGAAATATAGTTTACATGCCTAAATTCCTTATTGAGACTAGTTTTAAATACAACAGACTTCAGGGTTGTTTGAGTTATGTACTGAGAGAAATTCAATTCGTAGTGGACAGAGGTCAGGCCAGTCGAGCTGTGTAACAGGGAAACTTTAACTAATAAACTGTACTAATCTGCTGAACCAAAATTATAAAAAAATTTAGCAAGAAGCTTTATGAGTCTAGATTCAGGGAAATTTTACGGATATGAATTTCGAGTTTTGTAACTTGAGTTATGATTTATTTAGTGAATATGACACAGCAGAGACAGCTTAATCAAGTGGAATAAGTAGTGAAGTTAAAGTAGACATACTTGAATTGTTGTGTAAACATGTTAGATTCTTAAATTAGTATTTACATACTACTTACTAGGCTATAAGCTTACTTCGTTTTCTCTCTTTTGTCTTATAGTGTTCTCCACTTGCTCAGAGTCAAGGATCGTGAAGATCTACCCGCACTATCATACTTTGGGGTATTTGAACTAAATGTTTTGAATTATGGCATGTATAGTAGGCAAAAATTATTTTGTTATGTGTCATATTTGTCTAGGTTTAAAATATTAGTTACAGATACTCGACCAGATTACTTTGTACAAGCCATAAAAGTTGGCTAATATTGTTCAAGATATATGTTATACGATGCATTATCAAATGGGATGACATATTTCTATCTTGGTATATGTTATGTTCGTAATACCTTGTATCCTGTTCCGCGACGATGTGGGTAAGGGTGTTACATTTAGTGGTATCGAGCTATGGTTTAGTCGGTTCTCGGACTAATAAAGTGTGTGTAAAAGTCTAGCTATACATGCCATAAAAATATTGTGATAGTGTGGTGACTCGATTATTCTAAAGCGTGTTTTGTTTTAATATAGTAATGGATCCCAAGGAACTACTGTGATGATGTTTGTAATGCGCCGGCTCTGCACAAGGGACCGCTACTGTGGAAAGTAGACTGAGACATTGGGACAAGGAGATGAGGCTCGGGACGCCTTTCTCCAAATGATGAACAATTGGTATACTGAATTTATTCGAGCAAATCCAAATGCTCAACCTCCTCCACCCCTCCTATATCTCGGGCGATTCACCTGAGAGCTCAAGGTATAAATTTGGTAAGAATGAACAAGCCTCCGGTTGACAAGATTCAAAACAAGGGGCAAGAGTTTAGAGCAAAGGTTGATGATGATCCCGAGAAAGCGGAATTCGCTTGAAAATTCTACCGTGTATTTGATGAGCTCTCATGTACACCGAGGAATGCTTAAAGTGTCTTGTATCACTTTTGAGAGATTGACCTACCACTGGTGGAAGACTTTGGTTGCAGTGGTGCCAAAAGAAAAAGTTACTTGGGATTTCTTCCAGAAGAATTTAGAAAGAAATACATAAGTCAGCGATTTATTGATCAAAAGCGGAAGGAGTTCCTTGAATTGAAGCAAGGAAAATGTCTGTCGCAGAGTATGAACGCGAATTTGTAAGACTCAACAAGTATGCCTGGGAATGTGTGTCCACCGAGGCCATTATGTGTAGAAGATTTGAAGATGGGCTGAATGAGGACATTAAAGTGTTTGTAGGATTTTGGAGTTGAAAGAATTTGTAGTATTGGTTGATCGAGCTCTTAAAGTCAAGAATTGAACAAAGAAAGAAGAAAAGCGCTATTGAGGCTCGAGATGTCGAAAAAGACAGATAAGTAAGCCATTTCAGTCTCAACCAAAGAGGTCCAAAGAGACAAACCCTCGAATGACAGTTTCAATTGGGGATTTACAGAGATCGTGGTAGAGCATATTCGGGTCTAAAGCTCAAGCTACTTGGTGGCAAGTGTGGGTAATGTGCGACCTAGAAAGCCCGAGTGTCGACAATGTGGCGAGCAACATTATGGTGAGTGTTGGGGACCGAGCGAGCTTGTTTCAAAAGCGGTTCTCATGAGCATTTTATTAGAGACCGTCCGGAGAAGGTTAAAGAAGAAAGATTTCAGAGTGTTAGATGAATACCACCGCTAGTAGAGGTAGACCACCGAGAAATCTGGAGGTGGGACTAGTAGTAGAACTGTGATGAAAGATTTAACGGCAAGATCGAAGCTAGAGCACTGCTAGAGCTTATGCTATACGTGCTCGAGAAGATGCATCATCTCCGATGTCATTCTTGGTACATTTTCTCTTTATGATACTATTGTTATTGCATTGATTGATCCCGGTCCACCCATTCCTATATTTGCATGAATTTAGTATCCAATAAAAAGTTGCTGTTGAATTTACTAAGTTTACGATTAAAGTGTCGAACCCTTAGGCCAATATGTGCTAGTTGACAAGGTTTGCAAGAATTGCCCATTAATGATTCAAGGTCACTGTTTTCCGCCAACTTAATGTCATTACCATTTGGTGAGTTTGACGTTATCTTGGGAATGGACCGGTTAACATTGTATGATGCTAAGGTAGATTGTAAACAAAAGACACTAGAGTTAAAATGTGAAAATGGAGAAATTCTGTGGGTTGAAACAGACGAATCAAATAAATTGCCTATGGTGATTTCGCACATGTCCGCACGAAATACATGAGAAAAGGTGTGAAGCTTATCCGCTTATGTAATGAATGTTGAGATGTCTCAACTGAAATTTGAATCAGTACCTATAGTCTGTGAGTTTCGAGATGTATTTCGAGAGGAATTGCATGGGTTACCTCCAAACAGAGAGATAGATTTTGCCATTGATTTGTTGCCGGGTACTGCACCGATCTCGATTGCTCCATATAGAATGGCTCCGACTGAATTAAAAGAATTGAAGGCTCGATTGCGTGGAGTTAACGGACAAAGGGATTTGTGAGACCGAGTTTCTCTCCTGGGGTGCTCTGTATTATTCGTAAAGAAGAAGGATGGTTCAATGAGACTTTGCATTGATTACCGTCGACAATAAGGTGACTATAAAGAACAAGTACCCATTGCCGAGGATTGATGATTTATTCGATCGGTTAAAGGGGCCACAGTGTTTTCAAAGATTGATTTGAGGTCCGGTTACTATCAATTTGAGAGTTAAGGAGTCGATGTCGAAAACCGCCTTTAGGACAAGGTATGGACATTATGAGTTTCGGTGATGCCTTTTGGCTTAACAAATGCTCCAACCATATTTATGGACTTAATGAATCGGATTTTCCGGCCATATTTGGATAAGTTTGTAGTAGTGTTTATAGATGACATTTTAATTTATTCTCGAGATGAGTTTGAACATGCCGAACACTTGAGAACTATATTGCAGATCTTGAGAGAAAAGAAACTGTTTGCCAAGTTTAGTAAAAGTGAGTTCGGCCGTGAAGTCGGATTTTGGGGCATATAGTCTCGGTGATGGTATTCGGTGGATCCAAGCAAGATTTCTGCGATCGTTGATTGGAAACCGCCCAAGAATGTATCTGAGGTTAGAAGCTTTTAGGCTTGGCCGGGTATTATAGGCGTTTTGTTGAAGGATTTTCGATAATTGCCTCTCCTATGACTAAAATTGTTGCAGAAGAATGTTAAGTTTGAATGGACTGATAAATGTCAACGAGTTTTGAAAAGTTGAAAGCACGATTGATGAAGCACCAATTTTAGTACAGCCCGAGTCGGAAAGGAGTTCGTAATTTATAGTGATGCATCATTGATGTGCCTTGGATGTGTGTTGATGCAAGAGGGCAAAGTAGTAGCTTATGCTTGAGGCGATTAAAACCGCATGAGAAGAACTATCCTACACATGATTTGGAACTGGCCTCTGTTGTTTTTGCCTTGAAGATTTGGCGACATTATTTATACGGTGAAAAATGCCGAATTTTTACTGATCACAAAAGTTTGAAGTACTTGATGAATCAAAAGGACCTAAATTTGCGACAGCGAAGATGGCTTGAATTATTAAAGGATTATGATCTAGTGATTGATTATCATCCGGGAAAAGCAAATGTAGTTGCTGACGCCTTGAGCAGAAAATTTCTTTTCACTTTGAGAGCCATGAACACGGGGTTAGCATTGTCTGATGACGGGTCAATTTTAGCAGAGATGAGAGCTAAACCGTTATTTCTCCAGTTGATTTGTGATGCTCAAAAGAATGATAGTGAGTTGCGGATCAAGAGAACTCAATGCGAATCAGGTTATGACTCAGATTTTCGAGTTGGACCAGATGACTGTTTGATGTTTCGAGACGAAATATGTGTGAAAAATGATAAATTGATTCGAAAATATTACATGAGGCGCACAATGGTGTTTATCAGTTCACCCCGGTAGCACAAAATGTATAATGATTTAAAGAAGCTATATTGGTGGCCAGGTATGAAAAGGGACATTTCTGAATTTGTAACTAAGTGTTTGATCTGTCAACAAGTAAAAGCTGAACATCAAGTACCTTCAGGATTACTTCAACCGGTAATGGTGCCTGAGTGGAAATGGGACAAGATTACCATGGATTTTGTAACCGGTTTGCCTTTAACTCCTAAAAAGAAGGATCTTTGTTTGGGTAGTGGTTGATAGATTAACAAAGTCAGCCCACTTTATACCAGTACGTACCGATTACTCACTTGATAAATTAGCCGAATTATATATTGCTGAAATTGTGAAGTTGCACGGAGTACCTATGTCTATAATATCAGATAGAGATCCAAGATTTACCTCGAGATTTTGGAAAAAGTTACAAGAAGCTTTGGGTACAAAATTGAACTTTAGTACCGCATTTCATCCACAAACAGATGGTCAAACGGAAAGAGTAATCCAGGTACTCGAAGATATGCTTAGATGCTGTGTTTTAGAATTTGGAGGTAGTTGGGAGAAATATCTATCTTTGATTGAGTTTGCCTACAATAACAGTTATCAATCAAGTATACAAATGGCACCGTACGAAGCCTTATATGGTCGTAAGTGTCGGACTCCTTTATATTGGACCGAGCTTAGTGAGAAACAGATTCACGGAGTTGATCTAGTTAAAGAAACCGAAGAGAAAATAAAAGTAATTCGGGATTGCTTGAAAGCTGCTTCAGATCGACAAAAGTCATATGCGATTTAAAAGAAAAGAGATTGAATTTCAAGTGGGTGATAAAGTGTTCTTGAAGGTGTCACCATGGAAAAGATTCGAGATTTAGTCGAAAAGGCAAGTTGAGTCCGCGTTTTATTGGGCGTCTGAGATTCTTGAGAGAATTGGACCAGTGGCATATCGGTTGGCCTTACCGGCAGAGTTAGAAAAGATTCATAACGTGTTTCATGTATCAATGTTGCGACGTTATCGTTCTGATCCTTCACATGTGATTTCCCCAACAGAAATTGAGATTCGATCGGATATGACCTATGAGGAGGAACCAATAAAGATTTTGGCTCGAGAAGTTAAACAGTTAAGAAACAAAAGTATAGCCTTAGTGAAAGTATTGTGGCACAGACATGGGATAGAAGAGGCTACGTGGGAACCTGAGGAAGCTATGAGGAAACAGTACCCAAACCTCTTTCTGAGTAAGATTTTCGGGGACGAAAATCTCTAAAGGGGGGGAGAATTGTGACAACCCGAATTAGGGCCTAATCGGAATAGTGGTTTTGTGACCACAAATCCGAGATAGAAATAATTGTTTTATAAATATTTTGGGGTTTATGATATGATTGCATGATTGTGTGAAAATTTTGTGATGAAATTCTATGCCTAAAGTGTTTAAATTGAAAGTAGGGACTAAATCGAATAAGTTGCAAAATTTGCATACTAGAAATTTTAGTATGAAATTGTTTTGAAATATTTATTAGGAGGTCTTAAATAGAAATTCTACCAATTTTAAGTTCATGGACAAATTTAGGACATGGAAGGAATTTTGGAAAGTTTAGTAGTAAGGGTATTTTAGTCATTTTGATATTAAATGAAATAAAATGGGAAAAATAACACAAAATAGTCATCTTCCTATTTAGTTGCTGCGAAACTTCACTCTCTCCATAGCTAGGATTCTTCAACTTTCAAGCTCCATAGTAAGTGATTCTAAGCCCGCTTTTAATGTTCTTTACGTTTTGGAATCCGGAAGCTCGATTAAGCTTATGCTAGTAATAATTTAACCTAGGGTTCATATTTGGAAAAATACCCATAGGTGAAATTTGTGTATTTTGATGTTTTATGATAGAATATGAGGTTTTAAATTGTGTTAAATAATTTGTGCTACTCGGTTTTAAGTGAAAACGAGTAAAAGCAGCATAATCGGTAAAATACCTAATGTTCATAACTATATGATAGAGTGGGAATTTGATGTTGTTGTAGAAGAGAAAATGTTCAGCATATCATAAAACATAAGAATAAGGGCTGAAATTAAATTCCGAGCCTAGGGGCAAAATTGTAATTTTGTAAAAGTTAGGGGCAAAAAGTAATTTTTCTACAATGTGATTTTGGATTGAAATAAATAGTATGAGTATTAAATGAGCTAAATGTGTTATTATAGATCAAGAAAGGCGCTGAACCGACCTCGAGCGGGGAAAGAAAAAGTTTTGGACTAAATTGCAAAATTTCCATATTTTGCACCAAGGTAAGTTGTATGTAAATATTACAATAATTTCATGTACATTCTTATATTTCAGCCTATTATATAAATATACTAGCTGATGTTAAAATATAAATTGACTATGGGAAGAATGGAAATAAATACGAGAGAGATCCGGTTGAACATTCTGAGAGATCGAATGAAATAGAGGGAGCGTAGCTAGGTCACATGTATGATGCTGAGTGCACATCATGTGTACAAGAAAGCTACGAGACACCCTGTAGTAGCTAGGTCACATGCGTGATACGAGATGTATCCCATGTAGACAAGAGAGCTACGTGAAAGATAAATGTAGCTAGGTCGCATGCGTGATTCCAAGTGAAGGACACCATGTAGACAAGAGAGCTACGTGAAAGATAAATGTAGCTAGGTCGCATGCGTGATTCCAAGTGAAGGACACCATGTAGACAAGAGAGCTACGAGACAAATCGGCTAGGTCGCATGAGTGGTACTAAGTGTTCCCCATGTGTACAAGAGAGCCGAACTAAATGAAGTATGATGGTGGGGTCATGTCTTCAAACCGTTAAATATCGAGGATTGATCCGAATTGTTCAACGGGATGGTTTTGTGGTGACATTGTGGTTTGGACCTACACTTATAGTGAATGAAATGTGGTGAAAATGAATTGTGGCATATACATATATACGATAAAATGAGGTTAGCATAAAGAATGTGTGAAAGAGTGAAATTAGTATTAAAACTGTTTTTAGATGGCAGCAGTGACGTGATTTTGAAAAATCACCAAAAATAGGAGGAATATAATTAGAGGTTGAATGAGATGTGAAATTAAAGCTTAATGAGTCTACTTTCATATAAAAGAAGCAGGGCAAGCAAAGGAATTCTATATTTTGAGATATTTACAATTGTAACTGACTTGCTCAGGATGAATACGTGATCCCTGTTTCCACTTTGAAAAATCATTAAAAATTGTACAAAGCAAACTAAGAAATATAGTTTACATGCCTAAATTCCTTATTGAGACTAGTTTTAAATACAACAGACTTCAGGGTTGTTTGAGTTATGTACTGAGAGAAATTCAATTCGTAGTGGACAGAGGTCAGGCCAGTCGAGCTGTGTAACAGGGAAACTTTAACTAATAAACTGTACTAATCTGCTGAACCAAAATTATAAAAAAATTTAGCAAGAAGCTTTATGAGTCTAGATTCAGGAAATTTTACGGATATGAATTTCGAGTTTTGTAACTCGAGTTATGATTTATTTAGTGAATATGACACAGCAGAGACAGCTTAATCGAAGTGGAATAAGTAGTGAAGTTAAAGTAGACATACTTGAATTGTTGTGTAAACATGTTAGATTCTTAAATTAGTATTTACATACTACTTACTAAGCTATAAGCCTACTTCGTTTTCTCTCTTTTGTCTTATAGTGTTCTCCAGCTTGCTCAGGAGTCAAGGATCGTGAAGATCTACCCGCACTATCATACTTTGGGGTATTTGAACTAAATGTTTTGAATTATGGCATGTATAGTAGGCAAAAATTATTTTGTTATGTGTCATATTTGTCTAGGTTTAAAATATTAGTTACAAGATTTCGACCATTACTTTGTACAAGCCATAAAAGTTGGCTAATATTGTTCAAGATATATGTTATACGATGCATTATCAAATGGGATGACATATTTCTATCTTGGTATATGTTATGTTCGGTAATACCTTGTATCTGTTAAATGACGATAGCACGGTAAGGGTGTTACATTTAGATTACCCTAAATTATATTATGTTGGTGCATCTAGGGGAAGCAAAACTCAATTTGATTAAAAAAAGTCGAATTTCGAGTTAATCAAACTGAGTTATTCAATTTTTTTGAGTCAACTTGAATGAGTAATTCAAGTTTCGAGTTCAAGTCGAGTTAAATTTACCATTCGAATAATTTAAATAACAGATTAATAAAAATAATCCTTTGATTCCAACAAGATTCTCACTAACTACACAAGTCAAAACAAAATCAATAGATTTGAAATAGACACTAAACCTCATTCAAGTTTCCAGAATCTTTTATCACTGTACAATGGTGACAAACTGTTTCACATTGCAGGTGATGATCTTTACACAATTTACGAAACATTTCAGAGCAAGTTTGATTTATTAGAGTGTACAATGAGATTCCTAAATAAGGTGGCAGTGAATATATCTGCAGAAAAGCCCTTACCAACCATTTCGGTAAGAAGTTGCGTGCTTTTAAGGTATAACTATTGCGAAGGAACCCCCGAATCATTACATAATAACAAAAGCTATTAGGCAAACAGTCATTATCTCCCATGCTCCTAAACAACCTGTATGCTTCGTTTGGCAATCCCTCTTTACACAGTCCATTAATCATTACACAATATGTGTAAACATTTGGTTTCAAACCACTGTTTGAGAGTTGATGAAATAATTCCTTTGCAGCTTCAATATACTGAGCTTTGCACAACCAATCAATTATGATAGTATATGGGACAATATCAAGTCCCAACCCACTGTTTTGCATCGCTTGAAAAAGTTCCAATGCCTCTTCGATATGACCTGTTTTACATAAACCATCTAGCAAAATGGTATAGGTCACTACAATATTAGGTTCAACACCTAACTTCAGCATTTTCCCCAAAACAAAAAACCCAAAAGCAATTCAACCTAATTGACAAAAGCAATTTATCAAGATGTTCAAAGAATAAACATCGTGGGAAACTCCCAATAATTCGATCCGTCTATACATAGAAACAACAATGGCATAATGTTTCATCCTAACAATGGCTCCTAATAATTTATTAAATTCCACAATTGAAGGCTTTGGGTACTTTTTAATCATCTTATTGAACAAAATCAAAGCATGATCAACATTATCGAAGCGGTGGTCTCTTTTGCCCTTTCCTCTAACAAGCATAGACATGGGTTTCTTTCTTAGGCTTTCGATGTGGGTAGCAATGGTGTTAGAAGAAGAAGAAGAAGAAGAAGAAGAAGAAGAAGAAGAAGAAGAAGAAGAAGAAGAAGAAGAAGAAGAAAAGCAGAAATGGCTGCGGCAGTAGCAGATAATTGAAAATTTAATCACAAAATAATGCATCGACATTTGATGTGTAACAAAAATAATAAAATTCAATTTATATCAATATAATATTTGAATTATAATTATAAATTCAATATTAAATATCTTATATTTTTACTCAATTAAAATATCAATATATATTATTCACTTATTATCTTATAATATTTTAACAAAATTATTTATTAATTTAGTATCCAATAATAAAATTAATTAAAAGAATATGTTTATTAGAGGTGTTCATGGGTCGGTCGGGTTTAGATTCGCCCAACCAAAATTTTGGGCCCAACCTAAAATTTTGCCCAAGCCTAACCGGATAAAAATGTTAAAACCAGGGCTGCCTATATTGATTTTTATATTATTTTTATATAAATTTTAAAAAATATATAATACATCAAAAATACTAAAAATATTAATGTCAAAACCATTTTTTTGAAAGATCGACTTTATTTTGAAAACAAAAATGGGAGTCGCCACGAATCTTTTTGTTTTTGTGAGGTATGATCAAGTGCCTCGTAATTCAATCATTTTAATAAAAGTTTAAATTTACTAAAACGATGCTTTTTTTTCTACAAAATCCAGAAGACGGATTCATGAGTCGGTTACGCACGAGAAAGGATTAGCACCCTAGTTACGCCCAAAATTGATACCTAGTCGATTACTTGGTGTCTTTAGTGTTGAAAATTAAAAATTTAAAAAAATTTTAAAATACGGTCCTTTGTTAAAACAACACTTAACTAAATCAATTTTTACGGAAAAATAGTTTATTTCTAGTTAATTGAGAAGAAAAGATTATGTCCCCTAAGTTAGGACATAATACCTTGGATCCCGAAAACAAGAACAAATGCTAAAAAAATTATTTATTTTAAAAATATTCGATTATCTTGGTTTTAGAAAGAAATCGTATTCCGTAAGTTAGAACATGATCTTTCTAATTCCGAAATAATGAAAATTAGTCCCGGTTTAAAATCTTTTCTTGTATGCATTGTGCGAAAACGGGCAACATTTGAAATATCGTGTATTTAATTTATTCAAGTATGGTAAAAAAACGGCTAAAAGGTAAAAAAAAATGTCATGCTTAGTGAATGATGGTAACACGGCATAAATTTGTAGTAATAAAGACATAATATGCAATAATAATAATGAAAAGAAATTATAACTAAAAATAATATATAAAATAATAAAATGTAAAAATCAAAAATAAAACGAGAGTGAAGAAATAGCAACTAAAGAAATAAAATAAAGAATGGACAAGTGAAAATTAAATAAATAAAGGGTGCAATGGGAATTAAAATAAAATAAAGGGCATGAATTGTGAAATAAGTAAATAGATAAAATATGCAAAAATAAAAATAAAAATCATTAAAGAAAAAAAACCTAGACCAAATTGGAATTAGAATGAAATTAGAATCATAAATTTAAATAGAATAAGTAAATAAAATACTACAATAAAATGTAAAAATATTGAAAATAAATAAATAAAATAAAGAAAGACTAAATGGGTGATAAAAAGGTCAAAGGACCAAAGAAGGAAACAAAACAATTTAGTGGGGATAAATAAAAAAAAAGAAAAATAAAATAAAAGGTTGGGATTAGGACCGAAATAAAATACATGCTAAAGAATAGGGACAAAATGGGAAAATATTCCCTATCCAAAAAACGCACCGTTCGTTCGAGGACTAAAATGAAATAAAAAAATTATGGGGTAAAATTAAAAAAAGGACTGGATTAAAAAATAAGAAAAGTAGAGGGACTAAATGCGCAAATAACTCCTCAAGCGAAAAAAATGTGGATCCTAGGGGGCGGATCGGGTCGAAGCACGAGTCGGCCAAAACGACATCGTTTTGGCGTCTGAGGAAACAAGCCTATTTATCTGGGGAATATTTTCCCATTATCTGGGGAACAAGATCTATAAAATCCACTTCATGGACCTATTTATGCCAAGTGATTAGGATGTCATGATCAGAATAAATCAAATGCTCCTAACTAGATATGTATGAATGATATTTGCATGAATGCAAAATGTCATTTTTCGAGAATGATCCCTTTTTAATGCTTAGGATGACATTGCTCGTTGTTCATCAAGGTTCTATCGTTGATGTGTTACCATGCCCTCTTGTTCAGCTAGTATTTTTGACAGAAAATCTGAAGAAATAGTCACAATTTAGACTATTTTTTCTCAAATGTTTCCAACCCTTAGGTTTGGTTAGTTCTAACTAGTGGTCCTCTTTCAGGTCCTTATACTATTTAGAAGCCTTTTAGAGTAATATACAAAAAATCCTTTTGTTTGAATATTACTAGTCCATTAATCGTTATTTCAATGAAAAATGCTTGAAAAAGATTATCACAATGGACAAGATGGAATTTTATTGGAAGCAACGCTCGAAATGAATAAATTACTCAAGAGAGCAAATTTTGCTAAGATACAAAATGACTAAGATGAAAATAGGTGCCCAAAATATCGTAGCATGAGCTTCCCCACACAAACTCTTCGAGAATCCTTTGAACTTGATATGTGTTTAGAAGACCTAGAGTACTTTGTTGATGCCCCAAGATGTAGCATCCTTTCTTCTTGTTAATTCGAAAAAGACAAGACTACCGCATGCCTGATCTTTAATCAAAATTTGAATTGCTGTTTTCTTAGGTTTTCAATTCAAAACTTCTTTAGTCTCAAGGCGCCCTTTTATAAGTTTTCACCTTGGCCTCCTTTTTCTTTTTCTTTTTATTTTTCTTTTAAGTGAAATGTTTTTTGTTTGAATCTAAATTTACAGGATTAGGCAGATTTCTTGTCATCCAACTTGGTCAATATCAATGTTCCTCCAGAGAAAACCTTTTTTACCACATAAGGTCCTTCCCAATTTGGCATCTATTTTCCTCTAAAATCCTTTTGTATGGGAAGGATTCTTTTCAAAACTAAATCCCTCTCATGGAATTCTCTGGAATGAACCTTTTTGTTGTAAGCTCGCATCATTCATTTTTTGGTACATCTGACCATGACGGATAGTTTCTAACCTCTTTTCTTCGATCAAATTCAGCTGATCATATCGGGGTTGGATCCATTCGGCTTCATCTAACTTCAACTCTGAAAAAACTAGAGAGAAGAAATCTCAACTTCAATGGGCAAAACTGCCTCCATTCCATAAATCAATGAGAAAGGCATTGCCCTGGTAGAGGTCCTGACAGGCATTCGATAAGCATAGATGGCAATTTCTCATGCTAATCTTTATGATTCTCAATCATTTTTCTTACGATCTCTTTTTTTTATTGGTTATTTCCACCGCACCATTCATTTTTGGGTGATATGGTGTTTAATCTTGAATTGACTGCAAACTTTTGATATTGTGTTGTTGTTCAAATTTAATGCATTAATATGATCCTTTCTGGCATTCCATATCAACATATAATCTCTTTCTTTAAGAACTTACTGACTACCGATTTTGTGACATTTGCATATGAAGCAGCTTTCACCTACTTGGTAAAGTAATCGACATCCACAAAGGTGAATCGATACCCGTTAAAAGCTTTAGGTGAGATCGGCCCAATAATATCCATACCCCACATAGAGAAAGGCCATGGATTCCATTGATTCTTTGTAAGGTAAGATTTGTTTCTCATCTTGTTCTACCATCCTTAATAAACCAGGAGGTAAGCTATAATCTCGATCATCTTCAAAATCCTGAAGTTCCTCTAGACACATATCTTGCTCAAAAGGAGGTTTTGAGTTAATAGCAGTGTCACTCATATCATGGATATCTGGAGACCTATTGTAGGGATGAAAGAAGACCCAAAGAAAAAAAGAATCTAAGAATAAATATTTGTATGGTATGATTATGAATGAAATGAAATAAATAAAAGAATATTTGCTCGGAGTGAGGCACAAATATGCATTTTATTTGAAATAAAGATGTTAAACATAAGCTTATTTCACAAAAGGCTTCTTATTGCTCCTAGGTTTAGAGCAATAAGCGTGTTTTGAGCATTACTCTGAATTAAGGATGAGTTTGGATGGGCGGTGCGTTTAGCTGCGGTTAGTGTAAAAACAATGGTGGCAGTGAGATTAGATGTTGTAGCAATACTGTAACGTGAGACAAAAAGTAAGCTAAACGCACTGTACCACACCGCAGTCAATCACCCATCCAAACGAAGCCTAGATATAAAAAATAAAAGGATCTCTTCCACAGCCCAATTGCTCAAAACACATCCAGGCAAATATCTAAAAAAAACTCTCTTCCCTGGTTCCCTCTTTGGATATGGTGTTAATGTTCAGATTTCCCAACATTCCTTCTGGGCCTTTGACCTCTTCAAAGAATTCCAACTCTTTGTTATCCATTAGACTTTGCACAAAAACTTTGAATTAGGCATACTCCTAGATTTCATGACCTTCTTCCGCGTGGAACTCATAGTAGCTCATCATCCCTTTGGGTACCCCAAATTATGAATGATTAATCCCATGTCTATCAATTGTTTCAAAACCCATTTCAGTGGGGTTTTTACTTCTACAACATTGGTTTTGGTTCTCTTTCCTCCACTATCAATTATTGCGTTTACCCCTGGGTCTGAATGACTAGGTAACGGATTTCCTGCCACATTAGGTCCTGATGAACCATCGAAATTCACAATGCCCATCTTGAGAAACCTTTCAATTAACTTTTTAAATGTGGTGCGGTTCTCAATTGAGTGCCCTGTTAATCTCGTATGGTACTCGCATTGAGCATTCCTATCATATCATTTTGGGAACGGAGGTTGCATGGGTTTCAAGTAGAACGGGGATCATATACGCATCAAACAGATTCTGATACAGCTCCCTATATGTCATTAAGATGGGTGTAAACTTGAAATCTTTCTGTGTTTGGCCTCGAATTGGATTCTTGCCTTGACGGGCCTTGATAGCTAGTAGTTACAGCCCTTGGCTGGCCTACAGTGACCGATTTGGAATACCCTTTATTATACACGCCCACGTTATTCACTTTATTTTCATTTTTATTTTTCTTCGGGGTTAATCTTTTGGCACTTTCCCTTGCAACTATCTTCCCACTTCTCACAACATTTTTGATCATCTCACCGAACATTACTATATCTGAGAAGCTCTTAGTAGTACTTCCCAACATATGGTTAATGAACGAGGCTTTTAAAGTATTGATGAAAAGCATTGTGGTCTCTTTCTCTAGAAGAGGTGGCTGGACTTGCATTGCTACCTCTCTCAATCTTTGGGCATATTGTCTGAAGCACTCATTTTGCTTCTTTTCCATATTCTACAATATGATTCTGTAGGGTGTCATGTCTATTACATGACTATATTGTTTCATAAAAGCCTGTGCTAAGTCTTTCCATAAATTGATTTTGGCACGGCTTAGTTGGTTGTACCATTTGGCCGCAGACCCGATCAGACTATCTTGGAAGTAGTGGATTAATAATTGGTTATTATTAACGTATCTTGTTATCCTTCGGCAGAACATCGTGATGTGAGCTTCAGGATAGCTAGTCCCATTATACTTTTCAAACTCTGGAGTTTTGAACTTTGGTGGAAACACTAGATCTAGGACCAAACTCAAGTCTTTAGCATCAATTCTGCAATGGTAATCAGCGTTTTCGGTTGTTCTAAATTTTTCTTCTAACCATCTACACCGATCTTCAAGTTGCTTTGGCAGTTTCACCCTTATTTTTTTCATTTCTGCTATATCATCTAGGTCAGGAACAACGGGATTGGTTGGATTATCCTCTGGATTGAAACCTGAGCTTGTTGGATATTTTATCAGTGCCAAGGTACTAGCCTAGTACTGTTGGGGTCTGATGGTGACGGGTACCCTTTGTGGATACGCGTCTGATTGGTCCTAGACGTTTATCGAGGTGAAGCCTGGGGGATAGGTAGGGTCCTCATTATCATCCCCTGCGTTGACATAGTGCTCTTTCCTTTTTCGATTCCTTCAGCCAGCAACTGGGTCAACCGACTTATCATACTTCTTTGAGATTCTTAGCTAATTGTTCTTGCATTTGTGCTTGCAACTGATCTTGCATATCTTTTTGCATTTGTTCTAATCTCTCTAATCTTTGGTCCATTGATTTGGTTTTTACCTGAGTACCGTAATGAGATTCAGTTGGTATTCTCTTGTTAAGTTCCAGGTTAACTGTCATAATTTCGATTAATCAAGATCCTTTTGTGAAATTTAATGCACATGATGAAATGTAATGCAGATGCATGAATATAAAAAGAGGCGTTGATTCTGATTCAATTCTGTTAGAACAACTTTACTAGAAAACAAATCTCTTTACATAAAATGGATACATACACGACCTTGCCCTCATACTCCAGGCTAAGACATCGATCATTTTCTTCATATCCAGATGTTAAGATCAAATTCAGTGAATCTTTCAAGAGATGCCTCTATTATCTCCTTTTTGCTTGATCTGGGCTACGACCCATTGCTCACTCCTCCCTGTGATGTTTGTTAGCTTCTTTAAGAAAATCGAGATGTTGACAGCTCACAAATACTCTTTGTCAACTTGAATCATCGAGCAATGATGCAAAGTCGGGTACTCCTCCGTCAGTCTATCATCCTTCTCTCATTGTGTTTTCTTGGACCATATTCGGAGGATCGTATTGTCTTCCACTTTATTAAGAAATCCATTTTCCATGACAAGCTCTCTATTTAGTAACTGAACGTGAATCAACACATTTTTTCTATGATGAAAATGCAATGCAATCATAACCAAAACAAAAGAAAACATGTCAGTACAAAAAACATAAATAACAAATAAAGCACCTATTTAGATGACCACTAGGGGTTTGGTGTGGTTCTACCTAGGGTAGGCTCTTAAGGATAATTATATGTTGTTCGATTCTAAAGTAACGGTACATGAACTGACATATTCCTAGATCCTCACCCATTATAAGCTCATATGGACTGAGTTCCGTTCAGGGGAATACATTTCCCTATGGCTACACGGAGATGCAAACCTCACAAAGACATAGGTACAGATGTATCCCGAAAGCAATCTACTATCCTACACGGAGGTGAAGACCTCACGAAGGAATAGTTTCTCACTCCCACTTAAAAGGGTATAATCGAGCGGTCATGTGATGCAATATGCGAAAACATACCAAAATGCTCAAACCAATAAAGCAAATATGAACAAAATGATGATGACCGTAACAAAGACGGATGAAATGCAGTGCAAGGATCGTAAATTTAAACCAAATTTTTAATTTTCGACAAAAAGAAAAAAAAATCAAGTTGTGGCTTGACTCTCTTATTTAGTCCCTAGTGGAGTCTCCAAGTTGTCAAAACCATTTTTTTGAAAGGTCGACTTTATTTTGAAAACGAAAATGGGAGTCGCCACCAATCTTTTTTTTTTATTTACAAAATCCAGAAGACGGGTTCGGGAGTTGGTTACGCACAAGGAAGGATTAGCACCCTCGTTACGCCCAAAATTGGTACCTAGTCGATTACTTGGTGTCTTTAGTGTCGAAAATTGAAATTTTAAAGAAATTTTAAAATACGATCCATTGTCAAAACAACACCTAAATAAATCAATTTTTATGGAAAAACGGTTTATTTCTAGTTAATCGAGAAGAAAAGATTATGTCCCTTAATTTAGGACATAATACCGTGGATCTCGAAAACAAGAACAAATGGTAAAAAATTTATTTATTTTAAAAATATTCGATTATCTAGGTTTTAGAAAGAAAATATATTCCGTAAGTTAGAACACGATCTTTCTAATTCCGAAATAATGAAAATTAATCACGGTTTAAAATCTTTTCTTGTATGCATTGTGCGAAAATGGGCAACATTTGAAATATCGTGTATTTAATTTATTTGAGTATGGTAAAAAAAAATGGCTAAAAGGTTAAAAAAAATGTCATGCTTAGTGAATGCTGGTAACGCGACATAAATTTGTAGTAATAAAGACAAAATATGCAATAATAATAATGTAAAATAATAATAGTAATAATAATAACTAAAAATAATATATAAATTAATAAAAATGTAAAAATAAAAAATAAAACGAGAGTGAAGAAATAGTAATTAAAGAAATAAAATAAAGGTTTCCGACGACGGAGAAAGTGGAATGACTCAGGTAAGTACCTCTTCCCCTTTTTTATCTTATTTTTATTTTAAAATATAATAAATAATAAAATAAAACACAGGGATCACTTTCAAAATTTTTGTATTTGATTTCTCTCCGTAAACCATACATTATAGATCTAGCTTTTATAGCCTTTTTACAAAGTATTTTTCATTATTTCTACTATTTGCTATTGCATGTATATTTGCTCTTGCAGGTGCAGTTGGGCGGTGGGGTAGGTGGTGGCAGAGATGGTGGCAGGGTGCAGCGCAACAGTAGCAGACCTAGGTGTTGCGCACCTAGGGTTTTTTAAATTTTTTGTTAATTTTTTTTGTTTTTGTTGGGCTTATAATTTGGGCTTGTTTTTCTTTTTCTTTTTTTTTTGGTATATTATTTTTTTGATGGGCCTGGGCATATTGGGCTTATCACAATTAAAATAAATATTTCCCAACAAATTGAAAATAAATTTAAAAAAATTATATATACTTAAATAACACTAACATAGTTGCAACTTAATCAACAAATGCCTCTAAAATAGTAACAAAATTAACAATAAAATAAGAGTTATACAATAACAAAAAAATAGTAGCAACATAATAATGAAATGATAGCAAAATAGTGCAAAAACAACAAGAAAAAAGCAACAACAATATAAACTGCATTTTTTTTTTTGCATATTCAGGTTGGGTCGAAAAAGCCTTACTCAAGGCCCAACCCATTTCCTAAATGGGCATTATTTCTTGCCCAAGCCCATTTTTGGGTCTATATTTTTACCCAAACCCTCTCACTTTTCGAGTGGCCCGACTCATGAGTAGGTCTATTTACTACAAACCCAAAAGTATAATGGATTTATTGATATACACTTGCAAAAGTAAAAAAGAATATGGGCAAAAGGGTTATTCACATGTTAACTTAAGGTTGATTTTGTAACACCCCTAACCCGTATCTGTTGCCGGAATAGGGTTAAGAGGCATTACTAAACTTATAACCTAAATCGACATTCAATTCTCAAACATTTTCATTCATAAGCATATCTCATTCACATTCAATCCAATTGTCCCTTAAAACAGGGGACACACGCCCGTGGAAACACGCCCGTGGAAACACATAGCCACCAGACAAGCCCGTGTCATAGGCCGTGTGGACATTCGAAATGGGAGCACATGGCTGTGTTCCAGCCCTTGTGTTGCCCCGTGTAACTCCCTAACTTAGGTCACACGACCGACCACACGCTCATGTGTCTAGCTCGTGTGCCTATTCGAAATGGCCGTAAACACCCATATGCCAGGCCGTGTGCTAGGCCGTGTCAAACCTGTAGGGTATACTGAAATATGCCACACGGCTAGTCACATGTCCGTGTGTGAGGCCGTTTGGGGCATACTGACTTGCTTCCATTTACAACACCAGGGGACACACTTCCATGTACCATGACTGTGTGTCACACACAACTGAGACACACTCTCGTGTCTCTGCCCGTGTGGACAAAAATAGGCTATTTACCAAATCAAACCACATACCAAAACCAAAACCAAACCATCACCCAAAACCAAACCATAACAAACATTACTCAAGCAATTATATACCACATACCAATAACAACCACATTAGGCTCAATGCCTTGCTTTCTCATCATGTCAACGGTCTCTACAGCTTTAGAAATCTTTCCATCATTGCAAAGAGCATCAATCAATAAATTATATGTGACAATATCAAGTGAAATATTGTTATCCACCATTTCATTCAAGAGCCTTGTTGCCTCCTCCTACTGGCCCGAATTACATATACCATGAATTAAGCAATTGTTAGTAATGATATTTGGTCTAATGCCCTTAATCTTCATTTCAGATAAGAGATTGAAAGCCTCCTATAATAAATAGTTCTTACAAAGGCAGTCAATGATAGTGTTATATGCTACAATATTGGGTTCATAACCTCTGCCTTCCATCAGTCTTAGAAAACTAACAGCTCTATCAATATTGCCTATCTTACGCAACCCCTTAAGTATTGTATTGTAAGCAATCAACTGAGCTTGATACCCTCTTTCAGCCATTTCATCGAATATACTAACAACCTCAAAAATCTTATTTTGATTACAAAATCCATTAATCAAAGTGGAAAAAGTTACAACATCAGGTTCAACACCTAACTTCAACATTTTCCCTAAAACAAAAAACCCAAAATCAATTCGACCTAATTGACAACAACAATTACTCAAGATGTTCAATGAATAAGCATTGTGGGAAACTCCCAATAATTCCATCTAGCTACACATAGAAACAACAATGGCATAATGTTTCATTCTACCAATGGGTGCTAATAATTTAGTGAATTCCACAATTGAAGGCTTTGGGTGCTTTTCAGTCATCTTATTGAACAAAATCAAAGCATCATCAACATTATCGAAGCGGTGGTCTCTTTTTCCCTTTTCTCTAACAGGCATGGGTTTCTTACTTAGGGCTTCGATGTGGGTAGCAATGGTGTTAGAAGAAGAAGAAAAAGAGTGGAAATTAGAAAGATGGCTTCCACCATTAACAACTGAACGAATAATAAAAGAAGAAGGAAGCTTACCCATATCTTGAAAGTAAGCAAAATTAAAGCAGATATGGCGACGGCAGTAGCAGATAATTGAAAATTTAATCACAAAATAATGCATCGACATTCGATGTGCAATGAAAATAATAAAATTCAATTTATATCAATATAATATTTGAATTATAGTTATAAAATTACAATATTAAATATCTTATATTTTGTACTCAATTAAAATATCAATATATATTATTCACTTATTATCTTATAATATTTTAACAAAATTATTTATTAATTTAGTATATAATAATAAAATTAATTAAAAGAATATGTTTATTGTAACAGACCTATTTTGCCCAGCCGAGGCCAAAATTAGACAATCCAAGTTTAATTACAAACCCAAAGAAATACCAATTACAGCCCAAAAATTTGAAGGCCCAATGGCCCAAAGTGTTTAAACATTTGAGAAAAAACCTAACCCTAGCTCTTTCTCGAGCGCCGCACTCCACGTGCCTCGTCAGCACACCGCCGGCGCCTAGCCCCGAGGCCTGACCCCCTCTGCTCGTCCTTGCACCAACTCTGTTGACTCCCTAGGCCTGCAAAACAAGAACAAAAAAGAAAGCAAGACAGAGATAACGCAACATAAACAATACGCAAAAACAGTAGAAAGCAATAGTGACAAACATTTCTTGTAATAGGCTATAAAGCCACGAAAAGAAAGATTGTAGAGGAGGAGAACATTTTTTCAGAGAAACCAAAAGCAGAAATTACACAAAAACTAAATAGATGATTATTTTCTCTAGCGTTTTTGTTTTCATTTGTAAGGAAAATAAAGTCACTACAGCAAAACAGGTTTTTAGCGGAGTTTTTTTAGGCCTATAGCGGCGCTTTTACAAACGCCGCAAAAAGCGCCCTAAAAATGGCGCCGCCAACATTTTGTGGCGTTTATGAAAAAAAAAGCCGCTAAAGGTCATGACCTTTAGAAGCGTTTTTCCCTCAAACGCCGCTAAAGGTCATGACCTTTAGCGGCGCTTTTCCCATAATCGCAGCTAAAGGTTATGACCTTTAGCAGCGCTTTTCCCACAAACGCCGCTAAAGGTCATGACCTTTAGCGGCGCTTTTCTTACAAACGTCGCTAAAGGTCATGACTTTCAACGGCGCTTTTCCCACAAACGCCGCTAAAAAATACGACCTTCAGCGATGCTTTATTTTAATTAAATAATATTTATTTCTATGTTAAATATTATATTATGTTTAATTTTTGAAATCTAAACTATATATTTTTAAGGATAAATAAAAATATTAATTAAATTAAATTTTCCATTAAAATTTAAATTTTAAAACTAAATATAAAAATTAATGAATTTAAATTTAATACATAAACATTGATTCAATATGTAATTTAATACATAAAAATAACACACACAAACACATAGTATTATAATTTCTAAAACAAAATTCATCCTCGTGAAAAAAGAATGCCAATTATCATCACCTCTCATTAATCAAAGGAAAAGGATCAAAAAAGAAGAAAAACAATATACAACAGAAGGCTGGTTCAAGCTTATGTGAAGCCAAAGTATTGCAATGCCTCCATATAACTTAGAGAAGTCCTTTGATGCTTTCAATTCAACTGCCAGAGAATCCAAAACACCGGAACAGAAAGCCAAAGTATGCACCTGTAAGCCAAAGTCAGGCCAATAAGGAAATCACTTATACGACCCTCAAAGCCACATATGTCAAAGCACATTATCTGATCTCTTTGAATTATGATATGGAAAGATAAATTTTTAATAATGCCACCATAATGCAAGAATTAGAATTTGTTTTGACAAAAGTCATTGATCATGTTATTAATCATGTGCCTTTGCATGTACATGCGTTGCATCTAAAACCTACATAGTTTAAATAAAAAAATCACCAAATCCATGGCCTATCCTCAAACAATCTATTATTTAGATATGTAAACAAGTCAAATAGAAAGCAGCTCATGGCAAAGTATTTTCCTGATCCACTATGTTAGTTGTTTTTATCTTTATTTCTTCCCTGAGTTCAATTTTAAACCTCAAAATATCTAAATATATTGATGCTCAGAATGCTTAATATTGCGGACAACCAACACAATAGTCTAATACTGGTTTATCTACTATGAAAAAATACTAAATTGTAAGTTACATAGAGTACAATTTCAATTATTTTCACTTCAAAAAGCACCAAAAGAGTTGAACAACCTGCCTAAATTTCATCTGTTAAGGTGGAAAACCTCAGTTACACAAAAGCCTCTCTCAGCCTTTTTGAAATAAATAACCAGCAACTACTATGAATCTTATAGCAAAAATATATATAAGACCAAGTATCTTACCTCTGCAACAAAAGGCCATAATTTGCTCAATTGCTTGTTCAACCATTTTGCCTAAACGGACAACATAGTGTAAGACAGTAAGCAACAACACTGCATAAAATCTTAACACCAAAATGGAAACACCTTTTTCTATACCTAACACATGCAAATGTATCTAGTCTTTGAGATGCATATTTTATGCCTTGTCGCATAATGCTCTGACCTAAACAAGATAACATGAAAACAGAGTTACAACCAATTATAACCCAGATGAAACAGGGAAGAAAAACGAGGACTTCTATTGATCAACCTGAGAACAAAACAATACAAGTAAAACGTAGAAAAGTCTTGCAAATACACCAAGTTCTTTTGAAATCAACTACATCAAATCAATCAAAAGAATATATAAATGTTTTAAATGGAAGAGAGAAAAAAGCTGATTTTTTTCATTAATTATAACTAAAAGTTCACATGCACGGCGGTAGAAACTAATGCTATTGGAATAATATCTTAAAACAAATTCAATTCAAAATCGTTTTGGTATTCATTTCGCAGCCAAATATCGCCTAATCTATTAAAATAATTATACAATTAAATTAAGTGTTCAAAATTTCCATACTTTCTTGAGAAACAAACAGATCGTGAAAAAAAAAAAGTACCTGCTGCTCTGAAAGTGGCTTACATTGAATCAGCTGTGAGATCTGTTCATCGAGATCGAGGGTTGAGTCTGTTGGTGCACCCATTTTTGATAATTAAGTAGCAAGAATAGAAATGATAAAGAAAGGGAGAGACCATCAAGGCTGGTGGTACAAATTTAGCACAAAGGCCGAAAAGGTCAAATAGGAATCCAGAATATCTTTTATCCCTCGAAACCAAATAATGAAATTACATGACAAATGCCTTACTGGTATTTTAACTATAATTAGTACAGTTTTTATATTAATGGATTAAAAGTTTAAAGTTGTGATTAAATAGATTGCCAGGTTTAATATGTTCATTTTCTCTATAGCAAAAGTTTCAAATTAGTAATTATAATTTTGAGTGTTTAAAATTTGTATAATCTATCGATTTCTTAATTCAAAATTATCAATCATATTCAATATATTGAATCAATAAATTATTTGTGCGATGATTGTAGCCTTTTTAAGATAATTTCTTCTATTTTCACATATTTTAAGAGTCATGAGTATTACCTTATAGTATTTTATTTGGCCACTATTTTTATTTTTTAATTAAATAGAGAAGTGTTTATTAATACCATAAAAGATAACCAAGGCAACTATATTTCCATTTCCAATCACTTGATTTAAATCAGATGCAAAATATTAATGCTTAGTTGCAAACTATATCTGCTAAAGTATTTGCCTTTAGATGTCCAACAATTAACAGCTGCATGCTGCCTTAGCAATCAAATATAAGAAACTTATAGCATTATCACCTTGGCTCTCTTAAACAGATCCCTTAAATTTTTATAAACTTTATATCATAAAAACGCCTGTAGAAAATTATTTTATTTTAAATAAAATGATACTGTTTTGCTCTATAAGTTTTTTTTTAATTTTATTTTACTTCAAAAAAGTTTTTATTTTATATGTTAAAATTATTAGTTAAATAATTTTATAAAATATTTTTATTACTATTTTTATAAATTAGTTTTTATAAATAAAAATTAAGTACTCTGAAAATAAATATCGTATATTTTAATAAGAAAACAAATAATAAATGGCTGTGATTAATTATTAAGTAAAAATTATCCCATATAAGCAATTAATTTCTCACATATCAAATTTCTGATTTTATATTTTTTTCCAATCTAATCTCCATTTCATTAGAGATATTTCTTCCTAACTAAAATATAACTATTTTGCTAGAATTAGATGTGGAATGATTTTAGTTTTGTATTTCACTTTTATTTGTTATAATCTGGTCCTATCCAAAATAGATAGTTACCTATCCATATCAATGATCTATTACTTTTTTTATTTATTTATCAATATTTTTTAAATCTAATATTTAAATATATCAAATGGTTTAGATTAAATATTTTTAAATACAAAAGTATTAATTGATTGTAAAAATTTCATCATTTAACAAATCTTAAGTAAACTTTAAATCCTAAACCATTTAATATATATAAAGTTTATCTATTATCTCTTAAATAATTTAAACTATAATCATAATTTTAATATATTAAAATTAAAATTATCTTTTACAATTATATAAGAAATTAGTTAATATATAAATTAAAAATACTAATTAATCTAAACCCTAAATCCCTAACCCTTAACCCTTAAACCTTAAACAATATAACATAAACCCTTAACCTTTAACCCTAAACTTTAAACCCCAACCCCTTAAAACTTAAACCCTAACCTTTAACCCATAAACCATAAACCATAATCCCTAAACTCATAATCCATAAAGCTTACAATAGTAACTCATAAACATTAAACCCTTAACCATATACCGTAAACCCTAAAATATAATGATAATTAATTCAATATTTTAAAATTAATGCTATCTCTTTTACAGTTATATAAGAAAATATTTAACATATAAATTAAAAAACAATTAGTCATATGCCAAAAATCTTTAAAATTATTTTAAATAATAGTATTTTAATTTTTTCCATTTTGTGGCGTTTTTCAAAAAACGCCGCTAAAGATCGAGCATTAGCGACGTTTTTTTAAAAAGCGCCGCTAAAGCCACTAAAATCTCAATACAAAACGATGGCGGCATTTTATCAAGCATTAGCGGCGTTTTCTAAAAAGTGCCGCTAAAGGTGTACATATAGCGGCGTTTTTAAAAAAGTGCCGCTAATACTCAATCTATAGCGATGTTTTTAGAAAGCGCCGCTAAAGCCACCAAAGGCTCAACACGACGACGTTGTGTTAATTTTTTTGCGGCGTTTTCTAAAAAGCGCCACTAAAGGTGTACATATAGCGGCGTTTTTAAAAAAGCGCCTCGTCTTTAGCGGCGTTTTTAAAAAGTGCCGCTAATGCTCGTTCTTTAGTGGCGTTTTTCATTCAAACGCCGCTAAAAACGCCGCTAAAAACCTGTTTTGCTGTAGTGAGTAGAAAAGAAACTTACCAAGCTCCGTCGATCCGGATTTCTCTCCAGGGCCGAAAACCCAGAATCCATAGGGTTCAGTTTTGAGGAGGTTTAGGCGCGACGGTTTCTTACAGAAATCGAGTCATTTAGGGTCATTTTTTATTTTCTTTTTATTTTTGAAACGGAGGGCAAGAATAGCTTTTTAAAAAGAGAGAAAAGGGGCGATTTTGGGCAACTCCGGCCACCGTCTACGACGGAGCTACGGCCAAGTCCATTTTTGCCCAAGTCCATTTTTGGGGCCTATATTTTTACCCAAACCCTCTCACTTTTTGAATGGCCCGACTCGCAGGTCTATTTACAACAAACCCAAAAGTATAATAGGTTTATTGATATACACTTGCAAAAGTAAAAAAGAATATGGGCAAAAGGGTTATTGACATGTTAACTTATGGTTGATTTAAGATCTGCATTCAACTGGTTAAGGGAAAAGGGTTTAGAAAATAAATTTATATAAATAATTTTAATTTTAAATGACTCATTTAAATATTTGTTTATATGTCGATTCAAAATCTACACTCAATCAAAGGTAACAGGAGGGGCAAGCAAGGGCCCTGACCTTCTCAAAAAAGAAAAATTATTTTTTACCCTTTAAATAGATATACTGACATGAGCTTGTGAGCACAATTTGGGTAACTAAAATTTTGGTTAATTTTAATTTAAATAGATTCAAATTAATTTATTAGTCTTTATCTTATGTGTAAATTACAAATTTAGTCTCTATATTCTAATTTAGTCATCTTAAGCCTAATTTTTAATTGTAGCGGTTAAGTTGGTTAAGTTCAATTCTATTACTTCCAAAATCTTATGCAACAAGCATATTATCACATGTTAAATACTATGTCACTTACTATTTTCGTATAATACTCATAAAAGATCATCTTATTTTATTTAAAGGATTTAACGATCATCATGAGACTAAATTTGTAAAGTATAAAGACTAACAATGATCAAATTGTACACATAGTACAAGATTAATAATAAAATTTTATCTGTCAAATTCAACTCATTACAGTTTACGTTAAAACTAAAATTTTAAAAATTAAAAATATATAATTAAAATTAAGTAAATTTAAATACATGACCTAAATTCACAATCTAAACATAATACAAAACTATCAACAATGTGAATGACGAAGATAACATTATTTATAAAGAAATCGTATATATATTATAAAATAATGTTGTGTTTTTAATTATATTTAATGTGGGATTTATTTTTATAATTAAGTTTTAAATATAGTTAAAAGAGTCTCACTTTTAATATATATACACAAAATATAAAAGAAATAACGAAAATACATATGGAATTTTTTAATTATATTTAAAGTGAATTCCATTTTTGAATTAATTTAATAATAAATTATATTAATTAATAATTGCAATAAAATAAATATTTAATTTAATTTAATTAATTTAATCAATCAAATTTATGAATTTATGGAATAAAGATAATATTACATTTGTTTATTTAAATTTTATTTTTTATTTTTTCATGTTGCAATAATATTTTTGAAATTTTTTATGAACATACTAATTTATATAATAATTTTACTATTATATATCTAAACTAATAAAAAATATTTTATGGTTTTATTTTTTTATAAAATTTTAAGTAAACCATCTCAATTTAAAAATACTTTTAAGATATTTTAATTAATTCACAGGAAGGTATACTTGCGTGTTTTAGAAAATAAATTTTATCATATAAGTTCAAGTTTTGACATTTGGCACTATAATGCATTGCCACGTGGATTTCAATTATATAAATTTCTATAAAAAAAAAGCCTATATTCCAAACTTTTTTAGCCCCAAACTCTTTAAATCACTACCCTGCTTGGGAGCCTCCCACGGATAACTTAGTCAAGCTTTTGATAGGTAGTGATGGGCATTTAATTATGTCGAGTCAAATCGAGTTAAAAAAATTTTGAGTTAGTCTAGTTGACAAATTATATTTTAGCAATCGAATTCAATTTGATTTTTTTTAATCGAATCAAGTAAAAAATTTTAAATTCGAGTTAACAAATCCTATTTTTTATACTCAATGTTGCATTTACATGAATCAATTATTTAACTAGTAGATTAAGTACAATATTATTTAATTACATAAATAATATAATGGTTTTTCCTTTTAACTTAATAGGTAAATATTTATCAAAACAACATAGTTTTCCTTTTAACTTAATAGTTTTGACTTTTAACTTTAGAAAATCTAAACATTTATTAGAACGACGTAGTTTTGCCTTTTTTTATTCGAATTTTCGGATAATTCGGATTATGTAATTCATATTCAAATTAAACAAAAAAACTTAATTTTTTATTCGATTTGATCCGAATAACTCGAACTATTTAATTTTAAAATTGAATTTTTATCGAGTTTTTCGAATCGAATCAGATTTTGTTCACCCCATTAATAGGGCATGGAGTTTAGATGCACATACTCATCCTAAAAAAAATTAAAAGAAGTTTTCACTATTGGATAAAAAAAAGTAAATTTTATTATTGATTTATAGAATTTTAAAGTATTAATTAAAACATTTTTTAAAGTACAACTTCGAACCATTTTATTATTTGTTTAGAAAATGATCTTCAATTACTTATATGGTCACAATCTTGGCAAATTCAGTTTAAGGAAATGCTCCCTTTGCGTGGTGTGATAGCGGTTGGAACTTGAATGTTGCTATGGTTTTATTCCATTCCATTAGTTGGGATACAAATCCGAACAAATTAGGTGATGAAAGAGTGTCATATTAGTTGAATTGGATTTTGAAGTTTTGTATATTGTTTAGCCTATTATGTGTTTGAAAGTCCCGCAATTTGCAATATATATAAATGTGCAATTTGATCAACTTTTAGTTCAACTTTTAGTCCAGGCAATCTAACTTATTGCAATATGTCCTATGTGATTAGTCACTTTTACCGACAGTGAACATCCTGAATAAAATTAATTGGCAATGGTGATTTAATCCTACAAAAGGAGCAAACGACATGCTATACTTATTGCAGCATGCCTTATATGATTAGTGATTCAGTCTCCATTTCTTCCCTATTCCTCCCCGACTTATCTTCCTTTCCAGCTTTAAGCCAACTTAAGTGAGGCAGCCCTCCTTAGCATCACCACCTTCTCTTCCTACTTGAACACTTATATCAACAATTGGTACAATGAGTATGGACTGAGCCATGACTTCCTCTCACGCTAATGCTTCTCTCAACCCAACAAACTTATCCACCTTCACTAACTCAGCAAACTCAACAGCTTCAATGACCCCCATTTCTTATTCAAGCGATGCCACTATCTTGGTAAGGTTGAAAGAGTTATGCTAGTATTGGTCACATAGGCTTGAACCGCTTAGGCTCCACCCATTTCTCATTAAACATATATATATTTGCCACAACATTTGCTTTGATTGTTTAGTTTAAGATTAACTTCAAGTTTTTCTTTGGTTGCCAAAGACGCTCATAAGAATCTAAGCACCAGAATTACTGTAGTTTTCTACACATCTAGAAATCGACCCTTTATCCATCTGCGCAAGACTAGCAGTAGCATTAGGCAAATTTTCAAAGAGACTCAACACCACTCCTAAATTTATTCCAGTCCTGGCCATAGAGCTTGCAACTATGTTATGTAGTTACATGTTTTTTCGTTCTACCTATAGTTGTAACTTTGTATCTAGTAGAACAAAACAATATAAAAAATTAGATGGTGTTCAATGATCATATTGATTGGTTAGCAAAATCAGCTCTATGTAAGAAAAACTTGGTATTGTGCGGCACTTGTAGCTGGTTTTGATTTGTATATAGTATTTTATCTTTTATAGTCTCTATGAGTTATCATAGAGATGTAATAAATTTATTTTTTATGAGTGAGTTATCATATCGTTATTGTAGGTAAATATTACGTAGTGGATGTTGGATATTCAAATAATCGCATTGAAAAAATCTATCGAAATAAATTAAGAGATGACAAAGAGATTCGCAAAAGAAAAAAAAGGAAAGAAGGGCAAATAGTTAAAAGAGGACGTTAAGAAGGTTACGTTGGATTCAAGGGTCATTAATGATTCACTTTTTTTTATAGCGATTTCATCAAGAGAAGGGATTTTATCCGTAAAGAGGCTGATGAAACTTCGAGAGTAGGTAGATTAATTGAGATGACAACGGAAGTGGATGATGATTTAGTAACAGGCTTGAGGTGCGACTTCTCTCTTATTTTTTATTCTTGTTGAGGTGTTCTTTTTGTGCAATTAACTGAAGCTGGTTTGCTGGAATGTACGTGGTATGGGGTCGAGTATCAAATGAGGTTCGGTGAAGAAATTAGTGGTTAATTCGAAAATTGATCTTATTATATTACTTGAAACAAAACTAGAAAAGGTGGAAGATGAGATTGTTCAAATGATTTGGAAGGATTCTAATCGTTGGTGTGATTGTGGAGCTCTTAAAGATCATTATCCTAGACTTTTTGCTTTGGATAAGGACAAAGTAGCCAATGCGAAGGATTATTCACAAAATGGCTGCTTTGATCATCTGTTTTGGAGCTCCTTTTTTCAAAGGAGTCGTTTTTGTTTGGGAGTTGGAATCATTGAGTAATTTGTGTCGTCCTATTCATTGTGATTAGAAGGATGTAATTGCTTGGGAACATGATATAAATAGTGAATTTCATCAAACTTGAATGGGCAAAACTGTGCATGCATGGTTATGTCAATACAATATTTTTGAAAAACGAAATGCAGATTTTTTAGAAAACTTCCTACCCAGTTCCGCTACACACTAAATTAGTGTTCCTCAGAACTCGTCCATCCAAAAACACACCAATTAAGTCATCTCGATTTGCTCAATAATGATGACTCGCCACCCCGGGTTGCTCGACAATGATAACTTATCAGTTTGCAGTTAAACTGCTAGATCAGATATATGTGGTCAAGCCACTATATTGAAGTCAAGCTGCCATAACATATATGTGGTTAAACCACCAGATAGTGCAGATCATTAAACTGCCAAAACTTCCTTCTTACCATATTAACCTAACCCATGCAATGTGACATGTCATGCAAATATAAAATCAGAATAGTAAACATGTTGAAAATGCATTCGCATCTTTAACTTGTTGCAAGCTTGTCTGAGCAAGATCATGATCTAAAACCTATTGAAAATGAAGCTCTCATTGAGGAAGAAATTGGTGATATTCCTGTCAGGGGTACAAGGTCTATCATAGACATCTACCAAGATGTGATATGTCCATTATAAGCCTTTCAACTTAGGATTGTTGGAAAGAAGCAATGCATGTAGAGATGGAAATGATTAACAAGAATGATACATGAGAGTTGGTTGATAGGCCAGTGCAAAGAAAAGTCACAGGTGTAAAATGGGTGCTTAGGACCAAGCACAATGCAGATGGATCATTGAACAAGCACAAAGCTAGATTGGTTGTGAAGCGATACAATATCCAAACAATAAGAAAAAAAATAATAGTAATATAATAGTGAATGGTAGTAAAACGGTGGGGGAACAACAATTTTTTTTTTCAAATTCGAGTTGGGCCTGGGGCAAAAAACTTTACCTGAGAACAAGTTTTTTTTTTTCTCAAGCTTATTTTTTGAATATATATTTTATTCAAACCCTCTCACTTGTTGCACTGACCTTTGGGCCAAGCTACTTATGGACAGATCTACCCACAGCCAATGATAGACTAATAGGTCTACTTTTGTAATGGGCTTCAGGTTTGCTTTTCAAGGTTCAGTTGGAATGGATCAATACATGGGTGGGTTGAACCGTGGTAAGTTAAATTGGATCCTTTTAAGATCTTTTAAACATTATCTTTTTCTATTTATTATCTCCTTCTTCAAAATCTACTTTGTATCACTCGATTTCGAGCTCGAGAACTCAAGTTATGAGCATTTTAATAAAGACTGTGCGAGCAAAATTTTTAGACAAGATTATGACGTGAATTACTAGTTTCGGACTTTTAATTTGAGTTTAAATCGTATTGGGTTCGGGTATTAGTCTTAATTTTTATTATATATGAACCCAATATTATATTTATCAATTCTTATTATTTTTATTATTTTATTCTATTTTTTATAATTATGAAATATTTTAAGTTATTTAAGAGTTTTATGTCAACAAAAAATGTTTAGTTTAAAACAAATTTTTATTTAGGTTAATTAGAGTTTTAGTATATTAAGATTTTTATTTAAATCTATTTAGCTAGCTTGGATAAAGGCTTTTACATTGTACGTACACAAAAATTATTTTTATTATTCAACTTCTCTTTTGAGTTTAAGGATTTTCTCTTGAGTTTTCTTTTAGAAAAGTTTTAACAATATTTGCAGATTGTGGGAATCATTATCAAACTTTTTCTTGCCAATCTTTCTGTCTTGGAGGGTAAATTAGAGCTGCTTGACGGGGGTTGTGGATTTTTCATGTTTTCAAGGCTTCTTTAAGACTTTTATACGCTATGTTTCATCTTTTCCACCTATCTTCTTTATTCCATTTTGTTCCTATTTAATTATTCAAATATTTGATTTATTCAATTGATTTTTTTATCTTAACTATTCTTTAATATTTTTTTATCTAACTTGAATTTGTTCGCATTTCAGATTTATGTTAAAATCCAAGTTTATTTCTAAATGTCTAGAGCCCTAAGCCAAATTTGCAACCTGAACAAACTTACGATCTTCTTCCACATTCATCGACACTCATTTCTTTATCAAGTTAAATGGCTAATTATGAAATGTGCTCCATTCTTATGGACCAAGATCGAACTCCAACTTTATAATTAAGATAAAAAGTAAACAATCACCACACCACATTCCGTGATTAATGCGAGTATTTAAAAATAATATTAGGTTAGCAAAATAAGTTAAAAAAAGTATCTTTTAAATACGAATCGAATTTGGGTAAATATAATGTGTGTTAAAATAATGATCAAATTTGATCTACGAACATCTCTAATCAGAGGCGAATCTAGGGGGGCTGGCAGGGGTCCTGGACCCCCTAAAATGGAAAATTGTTGTTTTAGCCTTTTAGAAAATTTTAAAATTTTAAATTAGTAAAGGTAAAATTAAACTTTACCCCTCTAAAATTATGAAAATTTAATTTAATCCTTTAAAAATTATAAAGATATAGACTATTAAAAATTAAAATTTCATTTTGGCCCTCTAAAAATTTTCTAGCTTAGCCCTATTATAATGATCATCATTTACTTCCAGTATTAAAAATTAAATTATGGCACTCATAACTTAGATAAAAAATTATAACTTAGATAAAAAATTATGTTATATATATATATATATATATATATATATTTAAAATAAAAGTATGTCTTTAGTTGAAATGATGAAATTGAGGTTTTGAGATTTAATATTTTAATTCAAATCGACTATGTGTGAGTTTTTTATAAGTTTATTATAAATTTAAATAAAAACGAAAAAAAACGTATTAACACTTTTTTACTTCTAAATAAAAATATTTTTTAGTCTTTTCTTAACTGAGTCTATATTCAATTAATTAGCAATATCAACTTAACCAAAAATTTAATAATAGTATATATATATATATATATATATATATATATATAAATATCAATCTCTTTCCTTTTCAGACTTTAAAGATGTTTGCCAAATAAGATTGGATCACAACTAGATTTTTTTTTAAGTGAAGGAATAAAATTGAAAATTTAAGGGTAAATTACACCAACAGTCACCCAACTTTGGGTTAACTGACAAAACAGTCACCTAGGTTTCATTTCAGTCACTCAACTTTCAAAACGTAACAAAACAGTCACCAACGTTATAAAAAAGTGAAAAAAGAGTCACTGATTAACGAGTTACCGTTAGGGTGTTAACGGGATTGCTGACGTGGCAAGTTAACCAGCTGATGTGGCAAGTTAACTTGCCACGTTGGCGACGGCTGATGGGTTTAGGGTTTGGGACGGGTTAAGGGAAAAAATTGAAGGGTTATGCTTAATGTTTTAGTGTTAGAAACAGATTAAGATTAAGGGGATTTGGGGGAAAAAGGGGAAATCGATTTGGGAAATTTTCTCTTGTTGATTTGGGGTTTTTTAGGGTTTAAAGTAAATTGGAAATTGATTAAGAAGGGTTTAGGGCTAGAAATCGATTCAATAATTGATTGACAGGGTATAAGGTTTAGGGTACGATTATCTATTTTGTTGGGGAGAAAAAAAGACGAACCAGAAACCATTCAGTGTTTATTATTTTAAGCGACAATTGGCAATAGAAGAGAAGCTACCAGTGTTATTACATCCACTTTAACGGGTAAGTTGTTGCATTTAGTTTTAAATTTTTTGGATTTCAATGCTGTTTTTTTTATTTAGGGTTATTTAGGGTTATTTCGGTTTCAATTTTAATTTCGATTCGGATTTTGATTTTGATTTCTATTTCAACTTTGATTTCAATTTTGAAACACTCACTGATTTTGATTTTGATTTCAATTTCGATCTCGATTTTGATTTAGAATTTGATTTTGGTTTTATTTGTTTGTATGTTGTTTATTGTTTGTATCTGCCATTGTATGAATGCCATTATCAAATTGATGTTTATTATTTATATCTACTATTGTATAAATGCCATTATCAAACTGATGTTGATTGTGTATATCTGCCATTGTTTGTATCCAAGCAGCTATATTGTACTGGTTATTGGCTGTTATTGTCTGCCATGTGCATGACAAAAATGGTGTGTTATTGTGCACATCTGCCATTGTTTACCAGTAGATCAATTTGATTCTAAAGAAGATTTGATCAATGCAATCATTACATCTTCCTTCATTCCTGGGTAATTGGTTAAGGCATAGTTCAGCATTGAAACGCTTGCTATGAAGTTATGAGAACCTGATACAAAACATCTTTGCAGGTATCTTGCTCCTTGCCTAGCAACAATGTTCCAAAATTGTCTATGCATTGATGGGGGTTTGCCATTATTTATGCCCCCAACATCTGCTTCTAAAATGCTATTTTCTTGAGATCGTTTAAAACTAAACCTGCCTTCAAAAATTTCACGAAACTATTTGTCCCAAGACATTCTATTTTACTGAAATTTGCAATCTAATATAGGTTTGAAACAAGGATATTTAATCATAAGTGGTTTTGAATTGAATTGATAGTTGTTGAGTGTCATTTTGATATTTTGATTAGCACTACAATAATATATGTGGTCTTAAAAGTTACTAAAGTGTTTTGTAGCTGTTGAATACAAAGCTTGGATTTAGTCAAATCTGTTTTAAGATTCACATATCACTTTACACGTGATTATTGTTAAGACTTGAAATAGCCTTGTATAATAATTCACCATAGTTTATTAAGTATTGGTCAAGATTTACAAGGACAAGATTGGCCTACATTTATATGTAGTGTTATTACTCTTGTTTATTCGATGTTTTACAGTTGCAGTGAACTGTGGAATTGAAGTCTTTTGACTTTGAGATAGGTAAAAAGTGGTAGTATCCTATTCTACTGGACCTTATACAAAGCAATGATGATTACACTGTTCTTGTAGGTTAAAGACATAAAGTTGGTGTCGCAACTCAGCAACAGGCTATCCCAAATCAGCAAGAGGATACCCAACTCAACAGGCCACCCAAACTCGGTTACCTACTGCCCCAACTCATCAACAAGCTGCCCTAAGACAAAAGCTCCCATCCAAGAGAAAACCAACCACTGTTAGATGGATGCCTTCTACTCAAGAGTCATCCATGACAGACCATTGATGATGATTGTCGAAATCTCATTTTTAAAAGGGAGATTTTTTTAAAAAAAAAAACGAACGGGAGTTACCACCAACCTTTTTAGGTGTGATTGGATCACCTTATAAAACATTTTGGTCTACGAAAAAATATGAGAAAACAAGTTCGGGAGTCGGTTACCCACGAGGAAGGATTAGTACCCTCGTAACACCCGATACTGGTACCAAATTGAATAGTTTTCTGTCTTAATGTCAGAAGTTTGAAAGAATTTTAAAAAAATCTTTTTTTTAAAACTGGAATAATGTAAGCTGAAAATTGAGATTCTTCCGTTCCAAAAGAGTGCAAACATCACGAATAATTTGAGCTGAAAATCGAGATTCTTCCGTTCCAAAAGAGTGCAAACATCACATCCAGCCTGATTGGACACGATATTCTTAAACTTTCGTAACTAAAATCATCTCGTGATTTACAAAATCTATTTAAAAGGATACTTTAGACATTTAGACAAATGGGAAATCGCAACCCAGCATGTTAGGGCACTATTTCCCGAATTTCTAAATACAAAAGACATTGCCTCGTTTTTTAAAATTCCTTTGGATTAAATGAAATATAAAATTTTAAAAGCGATGATGCATTTAACCTATTACAAAAGATCAATACTACATACTTTAACATTTCATGCAAATATAATATAGGAAATGATAAATACGACATAAATTACACCAAATATATTAATATTTCATGCATATAATTATAAATAACATAAATATACACACATTATCATTTCATGCAAATTACAAAATAACAAAATAATGAATATAACAATACAAATTACACATATATACAATGGTATTTCATGTGAATATAATCTTAAAATAACAACATAAATAATCAATTTTCATACGAATATATAACAATAAATAACATAAAAATAATAAATAACTTATGAGATAAAATTAACATATTAAAACAACACCAAATAAATACAAAAGGATAAAAAAACAAATTAAAAACAATTTGAAAAATAAATGAGGTAAAAAATATTTAAAGCAATATATAAATAATAAAAGAGAAATTTTTTAAAAAAAGAATAAAACATACTATATAATATAATAGCTTAATATATATTTATATAAATAATACTATATTAAATATGTGCAAAACTTTATAATAAATTTTAGAATAATATGCTAAATATTTAAATAATGATATATATATTATTTAATAATCATTCACAAATTTTAAAATTATACATAATAATAAATATTGAAGTAATATAATAAAAATAATATAATGAATAATACATATAGTAAAAAATGATATAATTTATTATAAAAATATAAATAAAATATAGGTTAATAATAATAAATAGCGCATAAGTAAAAATAATATATTTATAGTAGATTATTTATATATACATAATGTTTATAGTAAAATAAATAATATATAAAATATTTAAAATAAATAAATTATATAAAAATAGAAGGGATTAAAATTAAATGGAAATAAAACTCTGGGGTGAAATTTTAAAAAATAAAAAGGGACCCAATTGAAACACACTATAAAGTTGAGGGACTCACTGGGCAATTTGGCCTTAATCCAAAAACGACGTCGTTTCCAAAATAGACTTTATTATAGCAGCTAGGACTAAATTAAAACAATAATAAAAGGTCCGTGCCAAATTATAATAAAAATAAAATGAAATAATAAATATTTAAAATTTGGAAGGACCAATTGGGCAATTAGCCCTTTTAGCAAAAACACGCGGATCCTTTCCGGGTCATGGGTCAACACGCGGATCCTCAGCCTTGAAACGACGCCGTTTTGGTTACTAAACTGTCACCCCAAAACGACATCGTATAGGTCATTTATGAATACAAAAATAAAAACTTGAAAATTCATTTTTAGCTTCAGGTTTTAAAAAAACAAAAAAAATCATTTGAAAAGGGAAAGGGAAGAAACCCTCTGGGCTTCGGCCTCCGACAGACCAAGCTTCGGTCATCGGGCACACGCGCCCACGTGCCGTCGTCGAGCCCGCCGATCACGACGGCTGGAAGCTGAAAGGCTACGATTTTTAGCGCAAATCCAACGGTAAACCCCCTTTCCTTTTATTTTAATGACATTTGTATATTTTTGCAACAAGAAGAAAAGGTAAAGAACTAATCACCTCTATTTTCTTTGATAAACTGTTGTATTTTTATTGTATATCTCCATTAAAAAAACCGTGCTTTACATCATTTGATTCGGGCTTTTATAGCCACTGAAAATAATATTTACAATTTTTGATTTTATTCCCTGCCGTATTTGTATTGCCTCTGTTGTTCTTTTTTCCTTTTTTTGTAGGTACCAACGAGAAATCCGGCGATGATGGGGTGTTGATTCGTGCGTAGATTACGGTAGTCACGGCGCCGATGGAGGCGTCAATGAGGGGTCACTGAAACGGCAGGAGACGAAAGGGCGTGACCTTTGGAGTTTGCGGCGCAAAACTTCTGGAAACCCTAGGGTTTCCTAATTCAGTTTAGGCATTGGGCCTTCTTGGGCCTTATTAATTTGGGTCTAGTTCGGGTTAAAGGGCTTTTAAGTGTAATGGGCTACTGGCGTGATTTGTAAATGGACTGTAAAGGACTTTTTATTATTTTTGTTTTTATTTATTTTTTTGTTTTTTATTTTCTGGGCCGGGCAAATTTGGGTTATTACAGCTGCCACTCTTTGCTCATTACTGTGTAATAGGAATAGAGCAAAGACTATAAAAGGACCAATTTTGTCTGGCCTGGCCAGGTCTCGAAATCTTGATCCTCATCTTCTTCAAAGGTATTCTGATAGCTTCGAACTTGCTTCACCGTAACTCAGGAATGTCAAATCTGCTATCTTCAACCTGCTCCCTACAAACTCAGGAATGCCAAGCTGAAATCTTTGATCTACTCCTTTCCTAATACGGAGAAGCCGAATCTGTCATCTTCAATCTACTTCGATGTAAGCATACAAATGTCAGATCTGCTATCTTCGATCTGCTCTTTGTCAATACAAAGACGCCAAATCTGCTATCTTCACTCTGCTCTCTGTCAATACAGAAACGCCAAATCTGCTATCTTCGATCTGCTCTCTGTCAATACAGAGATACCAAATCTATCATCTTCGATCTGCTCTCTGTCAATATAGAGATGCCAAATCTGTTATCTTTGATCTGCTTCAATGTAAGCATACAAATGTCAGATCTACTATCTTCGATCTGCTCTCTGTCAATATGGAGACGCCAAGCCGAAATCTTTGATCTGCTCTCTAACAATACAGAGATGCCAAATCTGCTATCTTCGATCTTCTCTCTAACAATACAGAGACGCCAAATCTACTATCTGCTCTCCGACAATACAGAGACGCCAAATCTGCTATCTTCGATCTGCTCTCTGAAAATACAGAGATGCCAAATCGGCTATCTTCGATCTGCTCTCTAACAAAACAGAGATGCCAAATCTGTTATCTTCGATCTGCTCTCTGACAATACAGAGACGCCAAATCTGTCATCTTCATCTGCTCTCTGTCAATACAGTAACGCCAAATATGTCATCTTCGATCTGCTCTCTGTCAATACAGAGACGACAAAACTGTTATCTTCGATCTGCTCTCTATCAATACAGAGATGCCAAATCTACTATCTTCGATCTACTCTCTGTCAATACAGAGATGCCAAATCTACTATCGGTGATCTATATTGTCCTTTAAAGGGCGTAACCTGTAGAATGCATATGTGCTCATGCCCGATGATTAAGATTCCATGCTCAAAATGAATCAAATGATCCTAATTATGATGCAAAATGTTATGAAAATGATTCTTATTTCAGACGCCTTTATTCATTTATCCCTCCGAGTTTCATCTTTTTTCGAAATATCAATCATACTCTGCTCGTATGCTTTGAATCAAATTGGTCCTATTGTACCATTCTTTGAATGTTACGACCTGCTGGAGACAATCCTCTCCTAGGATTGAATCATTTGAATTGTCCGATCATCCTTTAAACTGAAGAAGAAGTTTCCTCGAGTACCTCCGACCCTTACTCTTGGGAATTCTTCAAACAATTATTCTGTTTTAGTTTCTTGTATTCTCTAGAGATTTCCAGAGTAATATGCAAAACTTCGTTTGTAAAAATATTTAGTTCATCAATCATTATTTCAATGCAACACACTTTATGAATAATGGAAGACAAATAATTTAATCTTGAGAATAGTTAGATAAATCATCAGAATACAATAGGAAATTAATCTGAAAACATATTTTTGAGAAGAAAAAGAATCCAAAGATAGTAAATAGGACAAAAAATCAGATGTCCAACATATCACAACTTGGGCTTCTGTATACAAATTCCATGAAAACTGTTTTAAGTTTAACATGTGTTTAGAATATCCAAAGTGTTTTGTTGATGCTCTGGTATGTAACACACTCCACTTCTCATCAAATCCGGTATGGCAAGGTCACTACATGCTTTTCGAAATTTGAATAGCCCTTTCGGGTTTTCAACTCAAAACCTCTTTGGTCTCAAGGTGCCTTTTGCGGGTTTTCACCTTGGCCTGTCCATTTGTTCTTTAAGAAGTCTCAAAGCGCCTTTTGTGGGTTTTCACCTCGACTTCCCTTCTCCTTAGATAAAGTACTTCTTAACTGAGTCTGAATTCACTAGATTGGGTAAACTCTTTCTATCCATTTCTGTCAGAATCAGTGCACCACCAGAGAAAGCCTTTTTCATAATATACGGCCCTTCCCAATTCGGCATCCATTTTCCTCTAAAATCCTTCTATATAGGAAGAATCTTTTTCAGTACAAGGTCCCATTTTCAGTACAAGGTCCCATTCTTGAAATTCTCTTGGATGAACTTTCTTTTCATAAGCTCACATCATCCGCTTCTGAGACATCTGACCATGAAGAATAGCCCTTAACCTCTTTTCTTCAATCAAATTCAATTGATCATGCCGTGATTGAATCCATTCTGCTTCATCCAGCTTTATCTCTGATAAAATTCGAAGAGAAGGTATTTCCACTTCAATTCGTAACACTGCCTCCATCCCATAAACCAACGAGAAAGGAGTTGCCCAAGTAGAGGTTCTGACGAATGTTCGATAGGCTAAGAGTGCAAATGGTAATTTCTCATGCCAATCTCTGTAGGTTTCAGTCATTTTCCCCATTATTTTCTTGATGTTTTTATTCGCAGCTTCCACTGCCCATTCATTTTTGGGTGATATGGAGATGAATTATGATGTTTGATCTTGAATTGGCTGCAAACTTCTACAATCATGCTATTATTCAAGTTCAATGCATTATCCGATATAATCCTCTCAGGTATTCCATACTGACAAATAAACTCCTTTTTCAAGAATCGACTTACTGCCGACTTGGAAACACTAGCATATGAAGCTACCTCTACCCATTTCGTGAAGTAGTCGATGACCACGAAAATGAAACGATGCCCATTCAAAGCTTTTGGTGATATTGGCCCAATGACATCCATGCCCCACATGGAAAAGGGCCATGGAGAAGTCATAACATGTAAGGGTAAAGGTGGTACATGAATCTTGTCCCCATATATCTGGCATTTATGACATTTCTTGGCATAGCTGATACAATCTCCTTCCATAGTAGACCAATAGTATCCAAACCTCATGATCTGCCTTGCCATTGTAAAGCCATTAGCATGTATCCCACAAACACCTTCATGTACTTCTTCCAAGATTTGTCTAGCTTCCACAACATTGACGCATCTCAAAAGTACTTGATTTTTCCTTCTTTTATAAAGGATATCCTTATATAGTACATATTCGCAGGCTAACCCCCTCAAAGTTCTTTTATCATTCTCAGTTGCCCGTTCAGGATATTCACGATTTCTTACATATCATAATATATCTTGATACCAAGGATGGTCATCCTTTTCCTCTTCTTCGATGTTATAGCAATGAGCTGGAACCTTAAAAATACTCATCTGAATTGGTCTAACATCCTCTTATTTATTTGCTTTAATCATGGAAGCCAGTGTTGCTAAAGCATCTGCCATCCGATTTTCATCTCGTGGGAGATAATTGAAGGTGATATTATCAAACTCCTCAAGCAACTCCAAAACTACCTTTCGATAATGAATCAATTTAGGGTCCCCTGTCTCCCATTCACCCCTAAGTTGATAAATTACCAACGCAGAGTCTCCATATATTTTCAAGGTTCTAATTTTCCGCTCTTTGGCCACTCGAATCCCCATGATGCATGCTTCATACTTGGCCATATTGTACGTGCAGTCAAAATCCAATTTACATGTAAATGGATAATGATCACCATTTGGGGATACCAAGACCGCCCCAATTCTATTTCCTACTGCATTGGATGTGCCGTCAAAGTTCAGCTTCCATGGACGTTCTTCAATAGTTTCCACATACATCAACTCCTCATTAGGGAAATCAAAGCTTAATGGCTTATAATCTTCTAGAGCTCTGCTAGCCAGAAATTCTACTATCGCGCTCCTTTTTATAGCTTTTTGACTCACATAGACTATATCAAATTCTAAAAGCAGTACTTACCACCTTGCCATTCTTCCATTTAGGGCTGTTGACTCCATCATGTACTTTAATGGGTCAGTTTCGAAATTAGCCAAGTCGTGTGATATAGCATATATTGCCTTAACCTTTGAGTCGTCCAGATTAAAGCATAACACAACTTCTCAATTGGCGAATATCTCATCTCACACTCTGTGAATTTCTTGTTGAGGTAATATATCGCCTTCTATTTTCTTCCTGACTCATCACGTTGACCAAGCACACAGCCCATAGAATTATTAAACACTGATAAGTACAGAATTAATGGTCTATCTGGACTAGGCGGAGATAACACTGGAGCGTTTAACAAGTATTACTTAACTTTATCAAAGGCATTCTGGCATTCCTTATCCTAAGTACCTTGGTTGTGTTTTCTAAAGAGGCGGAATATAGCATCACATTTCTCGGTTAGTTGTGAAATAAACTGAGGACATAATTCAATCTTCCAAGAAAACCCTGAACTTCCTTCTGTGTACGTGGTGGAGGCAATTCTTGTATGGCTCTAACCTTGTCTGAGTCAACTTCTATTCCCTTTTCGCTGACTACAAAGCCTAATAACTTCTCTGACCGAGCTCTAAAGATGCACTTTGCTGGATTAAGCTTCAACTGAAACTTCCTCAATCTCATGAACAACTTTTTCAAGACTTCAATATGCTCTGTCTCTGTTCGAGATTTGGCAATCATGTCATCAACATGCACCTCAATTTCCTTATGCATCATATCGTGAAATAAGGTCACCATAGCCCTTTGGTATGTTGCCCCTGCATTCTTTAGCCCGAAGGGCATTACCTTGTAACAAAAGGTGCCCCACAATGTTATAAAAGTGGTTTTATCCATGTCCTCGGGATGCATCTTTATCTGATTGTACCCTGAGAAGCCATCTATAAAAGAAAACAACGAATATCCCGTATTGTCCACCAAAGTGTCGATGTGCGGTAAAGGAAAGTTGTCCTTTAGGCTAGCTTTGTTCAGATCTCTGTAATCGACACACATTCGTACCTTCCCACCCTTCTTAGGGATAGGCACAATGTTAGCCACCCATTCTGAATATTTTATCTCTTGTAGGAATCCAGCATCAAACTGCTTTTTAACTTCATCTTTTATTTTCAGCACAATATCAAGCCTCATCCTTCGCAGTTTTTGTTGGACTGGCTTGCAATCTTGTATTATGGGGAGACGATGTACCACGATATCAGTATTTAAACCTGGCATATCCTCATATGACCATGCAAAGATATCTTTGAATTCACGTAGTAGCTCAACAAGACCTTATCTCGTTTCCTTTGAAATATGTGCCCCTATTTTCACCTCTTTTCATTTCTCCAAGACTACATTCTCTATTGCCTCTTTCTCACAGGGTAGGATTTGTTTCTCCTCTTGTTTCACCATTCTCAACAGATCTGGAGACACAACACAATCCCTGTCATCTTCAAAATCCTGAGGTTCTTCTAAACATATGTCTTGCTCAAGAAAGAATTCATGATTTGTAGTATCAGTGCTCATGTCATTGATATCCAGGGACCTGCGGGGTGCGAAAGAATGTACAAAGAATGAATGAATTTTAAGAATGTTTATTTATGTGTTATGTATGAAATGAAAAATTTGAAAGAATTTAAAGAGGTCAAAAGAATATTGATCGGTATAAAAGAATATTTACTCAGACTGATAACAAAAGTCATGTTTTATTGAAATACAAATATCCAAACATGAGCCTATTTTACAAATGAATTCTTATTACTCCTAGGCTCTAAAGCAACAAGAGTGTTCTGAAAATTACTCTGAAAAGTCTTTAAAAACTACAGGAAGTACTTCTGCAATCCAATTGTTTAAAGAGCTTCCCGGTTGGTAAGGGCGAATGCCCTCAAGGTTTCTTCGTTCAGACTCTTCATTATGTACAGCATTGATGTGATAACTTCCTTTTTCGAGCAATCCTCTCTCAGGGTGAATTATCCCTCCTGATATAAAAGTTTGAGATATATGAAGGAACGTCATCAATTCCCATTCTACTTCTCTTCCACTTAAACGCGTCCTTCTTCTTTCTTGACGCCTCTCTATTTCCTTTCTCCTCCGCTTGTGATCTGGCCTAAAACCCAAGCCAAAACGGTCTCTCTTCTCCTTTAATTCTGGAACTGAATCCTTCTTTGAAGATAACTTCCCAATCCTTTTCCTGACAAGGCTCATTCCCTCATTGTCATCTATAAACCCATTCTTGTGGTTTTGGATATCCTGGGTACCGGCACCTCATTCCCCTCTGAAATGAATGTTGCATTAACAAATTCTAAGGAATGAAAAGAGCACTCAATGGCCCCCTCATTTGCTTCTACATAGGGTGCGTCACTGGTAACTGTCGCTATAATGTCTTCCTCCGCATTTATGGTGACTAGTCGTCCATCTGCTACTAACTTCAATTTCTGGTGCAAAGATGAGGGCACCGCTCCTGCGGAATGTATCCAAGGCCTCCCCAACAAGAAATTATAGGAGAGCTTGATTTCCATCACTAGAAAGTCTACCTTATATGTGTTTGGCCCAATCATCAAAGGGATATCAATTCTTCCTATGATCTTTCTTTCCGTGCCATCAAATGCTCTCACTACATTATGGCATGTTTTCATGTGAGAACTATCTATGGGCAATCTGTTCAATGTGGACAATGGCATAACATTTAAAGCTGACCCATTATCAATAAGCACACTCGGCAATGTATATCCTTTGCAGCGAGTGGTAATGTGCAAAGCCTTAGCTGATCCTATGCCACCAGATGGGATTTCATCATCATTGAAATAAATGAAATTGTCAGCACTTATGTTACTAACCAATTGATTCAACTTGTTGACAGATATATCATTAGTAACAAAAGTCTCGTTGAGCACCTTCATTAACGCCTCACGATGTACCTCTAAACTCAGAAGCAAAGCCAATATCGATATACGAGCTGGTTGTTTATGTAATTGCTTAACCATACTGTATTCACGGTGTTTCAGGAATTTCAAAAACTCTCTAGCTTCTTCTTCCTTCACTGGCTCATTAATAAGTACCTCAGCCCTATTCTCCTTCTTCACGTCAAAGGCTTTCACTTTCATAGGTTGAATTCTGATGCCTTTTGTATCATAATGCTTCCCGCTACGTGTGTAGGATCCTTCAACTTGAGCTTCCTTAGAAGCACTAACTATATCTTCTTTCTTCAGTATTGTCACACTGCAGTCATAACTCCAGGGTACCCTCTTGTTACCCTTATAAGGAAAGGAAACGGGTTTGTAAATAATGACTTTTGGTGCTGTTGGTGTCTCAACTTCATTATTCTTTGGTATAGAAATAATGATCATTGGCCGGTTAATTCTTTGATTCTTTGGTTCACCTTCCAATGCACATACATGACCTTCATCTGAGCCAGCTTCATAAAATTACAGCTCCTTATTATCTATAAGGCTTTGTATCAAGGCCTTAAACTCGTCACATTCTTGGATCTCGTGTTCTTTTTCTGTATGGAACTCACAGTAGTCCCTCACTCCTCTATTTCCCTCTTCAGAGATTATCATTTCTTTTTTCACCATTTCTTCCTAGACTACTTTCATCGGCATTCTTACCTCAGCCACGTCCTCTTTGATCCTTCTTATATCAGTGTCCCCAATTGCATTTACCCCTTGATCACCATGGTTTGGCAACGGGTTCTCTGTACTAGGGGTGTCGTCGAATTTTACGACCCCCATCTTGATCAGTCTTTCCACTACTTTTTTAAAGCCAGTGCAATTTTCAATTGAATACCCTTATATCCCTGCATGGTATTCACATTTGGCATTTGCATCGTACTATTTGGGATATGGAGGTTGCAGTGGTTTCAAATAAAAAGGAGCTATTGCATGCGCATTAAATAGACTTTGATAAAGCTCTCGATACGTCACCGGGATAGGCGTAAATGAGACCTTTTTAGAATTTTGTCTCGAACCAGATCCCTACTTTTGGGAATCCTGCTGCCAAACTGTAGTTGCTCTAGGCTTGCTAACCGTAATCGCTTTCGAATTATAACTATTCGTATTGTTCACATCATTATCTTTCCTTCTTGGGGCTGATCTTTTAGCAGTTTCCCCCTCTATCTTGCCACTCCTTATGGCATTCTCAATCATTTCTCTTGCCATAACTATATCAGTCTTGGTGGTACTTCCAATCATGTGAGTAATGAATGGGGCCTTCAAAGTGTTAATGAATAGCATGGTAGTTTCTTTTTCCAAGAGTGGTGGTTGAACTTGCATAGCAACCTCCCTCCACCTCTGTGCATATTGCCTAAAACTCTCATTAGGCTTCTTTTCCATGTTCTGCAAAGTAATTCTATCCTGAGTCATGTCAGTCACATGATTATATTGCTGTATAAAGACTTGCGCTAAGTTTCTCTAAGAACCGATCCTTGCGCGACTCAATTGATTATACCACCTAGCCGCTGCCCCAACCAAACTATCCCAACAACAATGGATCAATAATTGATCATTGTTTACATAGCTAGTCATTCGTCTACAGAACATGGTGATATGGGCTTCAGGGTAAGTAGTCCCATTGTACTTTTCGAATTCCAGCATCTTAAACTTATGAGGAAGCTCCAAATCTGGGACCAAACTCAAGTCCTTGGTATCAATTCCCTGACGATTATCAGTATTTTTCAATGCCTTAAATTTCTCATCTAACCATCTACAACGTTCTTCTAATTGCCTTGATGAATCGAGTCTCATTTCTTCCCTCTCAGCTACATCTAAATTAGGGATGACTGGATTGGTAGGATTATCTCTCGGGTTGGATCCCGAGCCAGTTTGAAAGTTTATGGGTATTCCAGTATCAACTTGCCCATGTTGAGGCCTTATTGAGACGGACGGCCTTTGGGGATATGCCTCAAGTTGAGTTTGCACATGAGGTGGGGTAAAACCCGAAGGATGATCCTCATTATCCTTTTCAGTGATAGTCATAGGGGCCTTTCCTTTATCCGTTGCCCCCCTCAGCAGCTGAGCCATCTCAGCCATCATATTCCTTTGAGCCTCCAACATTTGATCCTTCATCTCCTGTTGGATTTTCGCCAATTGTTACTGCAATTTCTCTTGCATTTCTTTCTGGATCTGCTCAAGTCTTTGATCCATATGCTTTGTCTTAGCACGTGTACCATAAGGATGTGTTGCTTCCAGAATTTTCTTTCTCTCACTTTCTCCTTCTCTCTAATAATTTAACTAATTAGGGTCTTTCTATAAATTTGAATGCATATGATGCAATAAGATGCAAATGCATGAATGCAAAAAAAAATATTGATTCTGATTCAGTTTCTTTTAGAAAACATTATTTAAGAAACAAAAATCTTTACACAAAACGGATTACAAATACGCATTTGCCCTCAAGCCCAGAGTTTTAACCCTATCTAATAACAAAACTAACTCTGGACCTCTATCTAGCACTAACTCATACTTTGTACTCAATACATTAGCTTGCACTGCCAGGTCTTGCAAATGATCAGTAACCTCTCGAATCTGTACTATAGCTTCTCCCATGAGGTAGTCCCTATCTCTGACTTGATCCTAAAAATGTGAAGCTCTCCCTTTCAATACCCTTCTCTTACCTCAAGCTGCTCAATCCGTAGCTCACAGTTCTGTAATGCTGCTTCCAACCCTCCAATATTGTGCTTCATTTCCTCAATCTTGTCCAGGCTTGTCTTTAACTCGACCGCAGAGTTACGACTTTGGTGATGATGAAGAGATCTTCCAAGCTCAGTCACCTTAATTTTTAATCCTTGATTCTCTTTTTCTAGGGCCTGATTATGCACCTGCACCTCCTGGAACTTCTTCTCCCAATACTCGGCTTTAGCTCTTTCTTCTTGAACCTCTTGTTGCCACTACTCTGAAGACTTCCCCAATCCAGCTCTCTTCATTGATAACTGTATCCTCTTATATTGCGTCTTCAAGTCATCTCGGTCTTTCTCAATCTTTCTCTTTTCTTTCCTCTCTTTTTCGACCTCAATTCAATGAACGTCGACGTCTAAGCTTAGGTACATCTTCTTCTCCTCAAGCCTCTCTATTTTTCTCCCGAGCTCTAAATTCTTCCTTTCAAACTCTTGCTTTACAACTTCTAACTCTGATGGAATCACTCGTAAACTCTCCTCCATCGATCGGGCAGCCCCCAAACTCAGCCTAGAGATGTTATCATTGATCCTCTTGCTAAACCACTCTTTGTACCCAAGGGTCATTGTCGGTCCTTCGGTCAAAATCTTCACACAGCAAATTTTCTTCCAAGCCTCGGAAATCTCTCGCATCTTCTTCTTATAATGATCCCCCTTATATGAGAAATCACTCTAAGCTAACCCTTGTGTTGCCGGTATAAATTGCCCCGCTTTGTATTGCCTTAGGACGAGTAATGGTGCATAACCAACAACTCTCCAAATTCCAGGAAGAGGTACCCAATCAAAACTTCCGCAACGATAAAGGATTTCATTAGGAGCCATCTAGGGGGCTTTCCACATTACATCTTTCTCTCGGAGATTCTGAAGTATTTCCATCCACCTTTCCTCTATAATGTCGTCCTTCCTCGGTGTAACTGCTGCTTCCCTTAAGGGAGAATAATCCTCAAAGAAAACTCGGCAAGGAACCTTATCAACCTTCCAAAAGTGACGTGAAACCATACTATCAATAACTGTGCGCATCCAATGAATCTACATTCACCAGTTCTCCGACATGCACTCAAATATCTAAACATCTCAGCTAGGATTACAGGCACAGATGTGTTCTATTTACTAAGTCGATCGAATAAATCTGCAACTGCCTTATCTATGTGCCCCATAGCTTTTGGGAAAATCACCAAACCATACATACTTAAGGCCAAGACATCAACCCTCTTCTTCACATCTGGGTGTGCCAATATCAAATCCCTTAAACTTGCCCACAGAATGCATTTACTATCACCCTTTTGTTGGATTCGAGCTGCAGCCCACTGTTTACTCACCCCTGTAATCATCATTAATTTCTTCACAAAAGTTGGAAGATTAGCAGCCCTAACATAAGCTTTGTTACCTTGAATTTTTGGACAGCGAAGCAGAGTCGTATTCTCCTCCAAAGTAGGTACTAAGTCTACCTCTCCAAATATAAAACAACTATAAGCAGGGTTCCAAAACTGTACCATAGCTCGAAACAGATGCTTATCCACTTTGATGTCTAGCAAATAGGGAAGATCTCCATAATTCTGGTAGAACAGCTGTTTAGCCTCGTCATCCCATTGAGCCCAAATGTCTTTCAACTCTTGAAACTCATTCTGTGTCGAACTGATACGAGTGAAGTCCCACAACTCTGACGTATACCCCTCAGTGACACTATCTCCCTTCTCTAACTAGGTTTTCTCTGACCACGCACAGACAGAAGCGTTGTCCTCCACTTTATCAAGATATTCGTTTCTCATTACAAAACTTTCTAATCCAGAAATCAAACCGTGAATCGATACCTTTAAATGTTGAATGACATGTAATGATAGTAAAATAAAATAAGTTAGTATCATATATAAACAAGCACTTATAAAGGTAGCTTACTAAAGGCTATCACTATACTTCCTAAGGTAAGCGCTTAAAGTTCACTATATGTGTTTCAGTTCTAAAGCGAGGGTACCTGAACCAGCAAATTCCTCGGTCCTCACCCATTATAGGCTCATATGGACCAAGTTTAGTTCAGGGGGACACATTTCCCTATGGCCATACGGAGATGAAAATCTCACGAAGACATAGGTTCAGATATATCCCGGAAGCAATCCACTAGCCCATACGAAGGTGAAAACCTCACGAAAGTGTAGCTTCTCACTCCCACTTAAGGGTGTGACCACAGCGGTCATGCAAATGCAATGTGTACGGAAACAAGGTAAAAAAGATATGCAGCAAACACACGTTAAAAAGATCAATATTTTAAAATTTTCCAAACTTCCGACATTAAGATAAAAAATAATCAATTTCTTGGCTTGACTCTCTTATTAGTCCCCAGCGGAGTCGCCAAGCTGTCGAAATCTCATTTTTTAAAACGGAGATTTTAAAAAAAAAAACGAATGGGAGTCGCCACCAACCTTTTTAGGTGTGATTGGATCACCTTATAAAATATTTTGGTCTACGAAAAAATGCGAGAAAATAGGTTCGGGAGTCAGTTACACACGAGGAAGGATTAGCACCCTCGTAACGCCCGATACTGGTACCAAATTGAATAGTTTTCTGTCTTAATGTCAGAAGTTTGAAAGAATTTTAAAAAAATCCTTATTTTAAAACTGGAATAATTTGAGCTGAAAATTGAGATTCTTTCGTTCCAAAAGAGTGCAAACATCATGAATAATTTGAGCTGAAAATCGAGATTCTTTCGTTCCAAAAGAGTGCAAACATCACATCCAACCTGATTGGACACGATATTCTTAAACTTTCGTAACTAAAATCATCTCGTAATTTACAAAATCTATTTAAAAGGATACTTTAGACATTTAGACAAACTGGAAATCGCAACCCAGCATGTTAGGGCACTATTTCCCGAATTTCTAAATACAAAAGACATTGACTCGTTTTTTAAAATTCCTTTGGATTAAATGAAATATAAAATTTTAAAAGCGATGATGCATTTAACCTATTACAAAAGATCAATACTACATACTTTAACATTTCATGCAAATATAATATAGGAAATGATAAATCGACATAAATTACACCAAATATATTAACATTTCATGCATATAATTATAAATAACATAAATATACACACATTATCATTTCATGCAAATTACAAAATAACAAAATAATGAATATAACAATACAAATTACATATATATACAATGGTATCTCATGCGAATATAATCTTAAAATAACAACATAAATAATCAATTTTCATACGAATATATAACAATAAATAACATAAAAATAACAAATAACTTATGGGGTAAAATTATCATATTAAAACAACACCAAATAAATACAAAAGGATAAAAAAACAAATTAAAAACAATTTGAAAAATAAATGAGGTAAAAAAATATTTAAAGCAATATATAAATAATAAAAGAGAAATTTTTAAAAAAAGAATAAAATATACTATATAATATAATAGCTTAATATATATTTATATAAATAATACTATATTAAATATGTGCAAAACTTTATAATAAATTTTAGAATAATATGCTAAATATTTAAATAATGATATATATATTTTTAATAATCATTCACAAATTTTAAAATTATACATAATAATAAATATTGAAGTAATATAATAAAAATAATATAATGAATAATACATATAGTAAAAAAATGATATAATATATTATAAAATATATAAATAAAATATAGGTTAATAATAATAAATAGCGCATAAGTAAAAATAATATATTTATAATAGATTATTTATATATACATATTGTTTATAGTAAAATAAATAATATATAAAATATTTAAAATAAATAAATTATATAAAAATAGAAGGATTAAAATTAAATGGAAATAAAAATCTGGGGTGAAATTTTAAAAAATAAAAAGGGACCCAATTGAAACACGCTATAAAGCTGAGGGACTCACTGGGCGATTTGGCCTTTATTATAGCAGGACTAAATTAAAACAATAATAAAAGGTCTAGGCCAAATTATAATAAAAATAAAATGAAATTATAAATATTTAAAATTCGGAAGGACCAATTGGGCAATTAGCCCTTTTAGCAAAAACACGCGGATCCTTTCCGAGTCATGGGTCAACACGCGGAACCTCAGCCTTGAAACGACGCCATTTTGGTTACTAAACGGTCACCCCAAAACGATATCGTATAGGTCATTTATAAATACAAAAAAAAACTTGAAAATTCATTTTTAGCTTCAGGTTTAAAAAAAAAAACAAAAAAAATCCTCTGAAAAGGGAAAGGGAAGAAACCCTCTGGGCTTCAGCCTCCGATAGACCAAGCTCCAGTCATCGGGCACACGCACCCACGCGCCATCGTCGAGCCCGCCGATAACGACGGCCGGAAGCTAAAAAGCTACGATTTTTAGCGCAAATCCAACAGTAAACCCCCTTTCCTTTTATTTTAATGACATTTGTATATGTTTGCAAAAAGAAGAGAAGGTAAAGAACTAATCATCTCTGTTTTCTTTGATAAACTGTTGTATTTTTATTGTATATCTCCGTTAAAAAAAACCGTGCTTTACATCATTTTGATTCGGGCTCTTATAGCCACTGAAAATAATATTTACAATGTTTATTTTATTCCCTGCCATATTTGTATTGCCTCTATTGTTCTTCTTTCCTTTTTTGCAGGTACTAGCGAGAAATCTGACGACGATGGGGCGTTGATTCGTGCGCAGATTACGGTAGTCACGGCGTCGATGAGGGGTCACTGAAACGGCGCGAGACAAAGGGGTGTGATGTTTGGAGTTTGTGGCATGAAGCTTCTGGAAGCCTTATTAATTTGGGTCTAGTTCGGGTTAAAGGGCATTTAAGTGTAATGGGCTACTGGCGTGATTTGTAAATGGACTGTAAAGGACTTTTTATTATTTTTGTTTTTATTTATTTTTTGGTTTTTTATTTTCTGGGCCGAGCAAATTTGGGTTATTACAATGATGTGAACAGACCGCATTTTGTTAACTTTTTGAAAATGTGTAAATTTGCCTGCTACTGATTTATTAACTTAGGCAGATGATTTTTTTGTAAATTTGCCTATGATTGCTACTGTTGATAAACTTAGGCATATAGTCACTGAAATTTTTGGTAAATTTCCCTACAATTCACATCTGTTCAATTGTCCAGTGTTCTTCTCTCCCTATTCCTTGCATCCTCCAGTGTCCTCACTTTTTTCAGAAGACCCAACACTACAAATTTTGAACGGGGCGTCAATGGCAGATCAAACCAGCTGCAAAACTGACATGGATTTCGAAATCCATTGCCAAATTTCTTACACCCAAAAACCTCCTACCTGGGTTGTCATTGGACCAAGACATGTTTAATTTGGCTGGGTTTCCACAATAGCACACCGGAATCACTTTAGGCATCTCTATTTTTCCTCTTCTCCTTCTTCTTCTTCTCCTCCTCTTCTTCTTCTTCTTTTTTTTTCTTTTTCTCTAACCCTAAAATGGTGTTGCTACAATTGTTAAAGTGTGAGTAACCGGCCAGCTGGACTTAAGGTTGACACCAAGGACGCCGTCACATGCCACGTCACTTTGCCGTGACGTCTGTGATGAAAAACGGCAAAAAGGACTGTTTTGTTGCTTTTTGAAAGTTGAGTGACTGAAATGAAACCTAGGTGACTACTTTGTCAGTTACCCCAAAGTTGGGTGATTGTTAATGTAATTTACCTAAAATTTAATTTATTATTTAAAATAATAGTAAAAAGTTATTTTATTTTATAATTAAATTTATATAAAATGTTTCTATTTATTAAATATGAATTCCAATGACTAGTTTAAATATTGTTGAATTTTTAAAAATATATTTTATTTTTATAGAAAAATATATTGAATTTTAAATTTTCATCCATGAAACACATAAATTCATACATTACCAATTGGTCATTTTAGAAAGAAAATCATAACATTTTAATATTTTGGGGGTAGTGTGAGTGATTGGAAGCAAAGTGGAATCTTTTTTAGCCACATGAGATTAATAGGAAGTTTTGTCTTAATTGATTGATTAAATTTATCTTAATTGATTATTTTTTGAACAATTTTTTGAACAATCTCATTATAAGTTATGATTATATCTAATGTTTAGAATTACCCATAACCCTTCTTCAACCCATAAATAAGAGGATAATGCACTTTAACACATTCAAACTCACGTCTTCCTGTATTGACAATAATGACTATGCCAATAGAAATAAGGGTGAGTTAGGATGCACATTTAATACCCCTTTTAATTATTGTATAAGTTCAAGTTTTAAAATTTTGCACTATAATGTACTGCCACGTGGATTTCAATTATGTTAATTTTCTATAATAGGAAAAAAGCCTAAATTATATATACCTTAAATTACTACCCTGCTTGGGAGTCCCTGCAGATAACTTTATGAAGCTTAATAAGAATGGGGCATGGAAGTCAGATACGCATGCTGCATCGGCCAGTGGAGTGGTGCGTGACAGGAATAGATCATGGTTGTGGGAATTTACTAGAAATCTGGGATGTTGCTTGCTGCTTGAAGCTGAATTGTGGCCAATTTTGGACGGTTTGAATCTTCTTTGGATGCAAGGCTTTAGGTGTGTGGAGATTGAGAGCGAGAGTGCTGCTGCTGTCTGCATCATATCGGATGAGTCTGTTGCTAAGCATAGTATATCGCTAGTACGCACAATTCGAGCTCTTTAGGATCTGCAAAGGAAGGTCAAGATACGCCACATTCTCTGGGAAGCCATTTGGCCTAAGCAGGCTGCTGAATCCACCGGCTGCACTGAGGAGCATTCTTTGCAAGGACAGTACAGGGACTGTTGGCGATAGGCTGCAAGGGTATTAACTTTCTGTAGTTTTTCCCTTCATTATTCTACCAAAGAAACAAAAATACTCCCCTCCTATATATAAGCATTCAACCCTAGTAAGATGGTAGCTCGTAAGAAAGTAAGGGAATACCTTCTGGATGTCCTCCATTTCATCCTCACTGCAACATGAACAAATAAAATAAAAAGAAAGCATGCATAAGAAAGAGATGAAATATGAAGAGCAAAACAAACAATAAGCAATGGGAAGTTGTTACATTCCAAGTCTACTTGCAGTAAACAAATGCATCAGCAAACTCCCATACAAGTCGAAGATATATATAATGGGACTTCTATGGATGAATGGGAAGATAAATTTGTTTTGCTGAACTCACACAAACTACTGATGCTTATTTACCAGGAAAAAGTGGTTTTCTCACCTGAAAAACCCACGAGTCTACATAGACACCCTGAGTAAGAGGGAGATGAGGGAAAGAGAGCAAGTTAATATTTAAACAAATGGAAGATCGTAAACAAGACTATCTTGCACACAGCAACCACCTGCCTTTAAAACTCGAATATATGAGGAATAAATTAAACAAAAGTAACAAAGCCATCAACTTACGATTCCTCTAAATCGATAACCTTAATAGCCGCTTCTTTCTTCAGCTCCTAATCGAACCCGAACATCAAGAAAGACATCAGTTATTCGTCTCATTTTCATCAATCATGATTCATGATTTAAACAGCCATTGCATATCTAACATCAAGAAACATTATTATGTTTCATCTCCCTTAACACATGACTGCTTTCAAAAAAACTTTTTACGACACCAATGATGTCCCCTAAACGATGATAAAATTTTTGGAAAACTGATCTGATCTCCTCGTTTGTTACTTGTGTACATAGTTGACTATTAATCTCATCTCATCAGAGATGACCTAATCAACTAATTACCTTAGTGCCCAAGACATTGCCTTGCCTTTAGACCTCTCTAAAATGATTAAGAATAATGGAGTCCAAATTTTGTTCACCTAAGATCTAAACACTAAATTTTTAAAAAAGCAAAGCCTGAAAAAGGGCATTCTGGTTAATTGGAGAAATGATGCATCTTCAACAAAATATTGCACCTTTCTCCGTGATATCGTCCTTGTTAATTGTGTTGGAACATCAAAACCTGCCATTTAAAACAACAAAATTTTAGGTCCGATTGATAGATTTGAGCTCGGCTCGGCCTGAAAAATACGTCTAAAATTTTGCTCAAGCACAGGTCCGATCCCGTCCGCCTGTATTAAAATTTTTATATAAAAAATTAAAAATATATAATAAATCAAAAACACTAATAACATTAAAATAAATGTTTACCAACAAATTAAAAATAATTAAAAATATTTATACTAAAATAACACTAAAATATATGCAACTTAACGAGCAAATGCCTCTAAAATAGTAGTAAAAATAACAATAAAATAAGAGCTATACAATATCCAAACAATAAGAAAAAAATAATAGTAATATAATAGTGAATGGTAGTAAAACAGTGGGGGAAACAGCAATTTTTTTTTTTCAAATTTGGGTTGGGCCTGGGACAAAAAACTTTACTTGAGTACAACCCTTTTCTTTTTTCTTTTTTTTTTTTTGCTCAACCCTTTTCTTTTTTCTTTTTTTTTTTTTGCTCAAGCTTATTTTTTGAACATATATTTTATTCAAACCCTCTCACTTTTTGCACTGACCTTTGGGCCAAGCTACTTATGGACAGATCTACCCACAGCCAATGATAGACTAATAGGTCTACTTTTGTAATGGGCTTCAGGTTTGCTTTTCAAGGTTCAATTGGAATGGATCAATACATGGGTGGGTTGAACCCTCGTAAGTTAAATTGGATCCTTTTAAGATCTTTTAAACATTATCTTTTTCTATTTATTATCTCTTTCTTCATATACAAACAAAGTCCCCCCCCCCTTTTTTTTTAATTCTAGCCAAGAATTTTTTCCATTTTTCCACCACAGTAGCTACCCTCACCATTTAGTGTCATCTTCAGCAATGACCACATTCAAACACCCCTTCTCCTTCTCCCATCTTTCTTTTCATTTCGATTTCTTTGTTTTCCTTCACTAGAAACACCCTAGCCGCCACACGTTGCACCACCATCCGATCCTTTATTTGATCAACACCATCACCAATTGTCTCATCTTCTTCCCTTTAAGAAGATTATCAACTTTAATCGGACTTCCATAAATGGTTTAGAATCCTTGATAGCTAATCTTGTTTTCAAGCTTTAATCGGACTTCCATCAGTATCCATTAGTGTGACACCCCACACCCGACCTGATTCTCGAATCTGAATGCGTGGCATCACGTTACGTTACTGATGCAACTCAGAATATCCAGATTTAATTACGAAATAATTTAAGCATATAATCATAGTATAATTCAAAACCTTTTTCTATTACAAACATAATCATGCATACTAGGTGTTTCACAACCTTATTAAACATGCATCGGTGTTACTTGAGGTTAAATATAGAGTCGGGACTCGAATCCAAACCTATCTATCAAACTTTAATTAAGTGTTTGGAGATAAGTTTCCCCTGTTTTGATCCCTACATTCGATGTGTACTTATTTCAAGACCAAGTGGCACTTGTCAAGAGCCTTGAGAATTGATTTCTGGAGGCATGTTCAACGTTTCTCGAGACCATTACCAATAAATACTTAAAATGGTTAATTTTGTTCACAGTATCTCGAGACTTGACCATTGTGTCTCGAGACTAGCACTCCAAATAGTCCAAAATGTAATGATTTAAGCATGAAAATGAGTTCCAAAAGTCACCTAACCTATATCATTAACATACGAAATCGATGCACACATAATTACCACATCATAACACATGCAAACAAGTTAGAACCACACTATTTTGTACATGATTGGTTCGTATAATTGGGCAATTATCAATTAAGCAAAACCATTAATATAAATGACAAAATTAGATGACCAAATTCAACCTTCGGATACTTAAAAGGTTCGACAAGCGCCTAGATGTAGAAGTGTACCAAAATAGCCAAAATAGCAAAAATAGCATATAATTGGTTGACTCAACCTAGGCACATGTCGTTAATAACAAATATACATATAAAGGAACACTAACTTAACCCGAGCTAAAGCTGAGATACTGACCTTGACTACACAAAAAAAAACATAATTGTACGTTGGGTATTGAATATTTAGCGGTGCTAACATAATTTAAAATCAATATATAAAATTTGAAATTAAACTAAATTAGCATTGTTGGGAATCACTACTTTACAAATTAACAAACCTTACATTATCATCACCACAAATCACATAGATTTCAAATTGTCCAACTATTAATCATCCTTAGGATATTCATTTCACTCTATCGGTTATCAAAATATCGACCAGGTAATAGCCTCTCATCTCATATAACACAAATTAATCTCAATATCCATGTTTTTAGCATATTCATATATCAATATAATTTACACTCTTTTAGTTATTTTGGGCCCCTATTAATTGACTCAGATTAATGACGGATATGCGGATCAATCCATCAACACACCAATATACACACCGTAGTGCTAATCAAACATAAACGGTACACTGAAATATGTCGGTACTACAAAGAGAAAAATGGTATACCCACCAATACGATACTAACTACCTTATTCAAAATAATTTTGAAATCTGTTAATTGTAAAATTATTTTTAAGGAATATAAAAAAGAAAAAAAAAGGAAACTTGATTAAGTAGTTATATGATAATAGTTGTAAATTACCAACATAATCATAAACGAAGGTAGAAATTCTTATTAAAAACACAATTTGGTTCTCATTAGAATCATCATTCAAGCGATGCCACTATCTTGGTAAGGTTGAAAGAGTTATGCTAGTATTGATCACATAGGCTTGAACCGCTTAGGCTCCGCTCATTTCTCATTAAACATATATATTTTTGCCATAACATTTGCTTTGATTGTTTAGTTTAAGCTTAACTTAAAGTTTTTATTTGGTTGCCAAAGACGCTCATAAGAATCTAAGCACCAGAATTACTGTAGTTTTCTACACATCTAGAAATTGACCCTTTATCCATCTGCGCAAGACTAACAGTAGCATTAGGAATATTTTCAAAGAGACTCAACACCATTCCTAAATTTCTTCCAATCCTAGCCATAGAGCTTGCAACTATGTTATGTAGTTATATGTTTTTTTTGTTCTACCTATAGTTGTAATTTTGCATCTAGTAGAACAACATAATATAAAAAATTAGATGGTGTTCAATGATCATATTGATTGGTTAGCAAAATCATCTCTATGTAAGAAAAACTATGGTATTGTGCGGTATTTGTAGCTGGTTTTGATTTTGTATATAGTATTTTATATTTTATTGTCTCTACGAGTTGTACAAGCCCATTTTGCCCGGGCCCCTTTTACAACTTTTGACCCAAACAAAAAACCCAATCTAAACAGACCTACCCAAAACCAAGACCTATTACAACTTCTTTTGACCCAAACCCACACAGGCCCAAATTCCTGACCCGACTAGCCAAATTTAGGGTTTCAAAAAAGTTGAAACCCTAATCAGCCCCCATAGCCTAGCACCGCACCCCCCTAGCCTGCTGCCACCGCCATTGTCACCTCACCACTTGCCTGTCAATATTTGACCTTTTGAACCTGCAAAAGAAAGTAAAAAAGCAGAGACAACAGCCCAAACAGTCGAACAATAGGAATAGAAAGAAAATCAAAATGTAATACATTTTTTCGACTATAAAAGGCCAAGATCTATCAATGTAAAGGGGATTTTTTTCCTTTTCTTTGAATACAAAAAAGAGAAACAGATTCAAACAAAGAACACAGCAAACTAACCAAAGAGATTCATCGTGCAAAGGTCCCAATCTTTTTTTTTTTTACTTATTTTTCTTTTCTTCTTCCTCCGGATACACATAGACATATTTCTTTATTTATTTTTTAAAAAAATAACATATATATATAGTCATATAAAAAATACAAAATATATATAAAAAAAATAAGCAAAGTGTACTTTCGGGGCCAGGTCAGGAACACTGCTAAGATTCGTAGTCAGTGAAAAAGGGATTGAGATTGACCCAGATAAAGTCAAAGCCATACAAGAGTTACTTCCACCGCGTACTCAAAAGGAAGTCCGGGGATTCCTAGGAAGACTAAATTACATCGCTCGGTTCATTTCACAACTAACCGAGAAATGTGACCCCATATTCCGTCTCCTTAAGAAACACAACCCTAGTGTTTAGGACGATGAGTGCCAGAAAACTTTTGACAATGTTAAGCAATATTTTTTAAATGCCCTAGTGTTGACACCGCCTAGTCCAGACAAGCCATTGATACTGTATTTAACGGTGTTTGAAAATTCTATGGGATATGTGCTTGGCCAGCACGATGAGTCAGGAAGGAAAGAAAGAGCGATATATTACCTCAGTAAGAAGTTCACTGAGTGTGAAACAAGATACTCGCCAATTGAAAAGTTGCGTTATGCCCTAATCTGGACAACCCGAAGACTGAGACAATACATGTTGTATCACACAACTTGGCTAATCTCTAAAATGGACCCTCTGAAGTACTTGATGGAGTCGACTGCTTTGAACGGGAGAATGGCCGGATAGCAAATTCTACTTTCTGAATTCAATATAGTCTATGTGAACCAGAAGGCTGTAAAAAGGAGTGTAATAGCAGATTTTCTAGCCACTAGAGCCCTAGAGGACTACGAACCCCTGAACTTTAACTTTCCAAATGAAGATCTAATGTACGTAGCAACCACTAAAGAAGACCCTTAAAAAGGTCATCCTTGGAAGCTAAACTTTGACGGAGCATCAAATACTGTGGGCAACGGAATCGGGGCAGTCCTAGTATCCCTAAACTGAGATCATTATCCCTTCACTAGTAAATTGGATTTTGACTGCACGAACAATATGGCAGAATACGAAGCATACATCATGGGAATTCGCACAGCCATAGAGCGTAAAATCAAGGTGTTAAAGGTATATAGAGATTCTGCCCTCGTGATTTATCAACTCAAAGGTGAATGGGAGACGAGAGACCCCAAATTGATCAATTATCAAAGGCTGATCCTTGAATTGATTAAAGAGTTTGATGATATTGTCTTCTGCTACCTCCCGCGAGAAGAAAATCAAATGGTCGATGCCCTAACAACTTTAGCTTCTATGATCAAGGTGAACAAATAAGAAAATTTGAAACCAATCCAAATGAGTATTTATGAGGCTCCAGCTCATTGTTGCAACCTCGAAGAAGAAGCAGAAAATGATGATCACCATTCATACCACGATATCCTGCGATATGTGAAGAATCGTGAGTACCCCGACCAAGCTACTGAGAACAAAAAAAAGAATGTTGAGAAGACTGGCCAGTGAGTATGTCTTAGATGGGGAGATCCTATACAAAAGAAAGAAGGATCAGGTACTGTTAAGATGTGTAGACGCTATTGAGGCTAAGAAAATCTTGGAAGAAATCCATGAGGGTATCTATGGGACACACGCTAATGGCTTTACAATGGCCAAGCAAATTATGAGGTTTGGTTATTATTGGTCTACCATGGAAGGAGACTGTATTAACTACACCAAAAGATGTCATAAGTGCCAAATCTATGGAGACAAGATTAATATGCCTCCTTCACCTCTACATGTTATGACTTCTCCATGGCCTTTCTCGATGTGGGGCATTGATGTAATTGGGTCAATTTCACCAAAAGCTTCAAATGGGCATCGTTTCATCTTTGTGGTCATCGATTATTTCACCAAGTGGGTAGAAGCCGCTTCATATGCCAACGTTACTAAATCAACAGTTAGCAAGTTCCTAAAAAAGGAAATCATTTGTCGATATGGAATGCCAGAAAGGATCATATTTGACAATGCATTGAATTTGAACAACAGCATGATAGCGGATGTCTGCAGTCAGTTCAAGATCAGACCACAACTAGTCACCGTATCGCCCAAAGATGAACGGTGCAGTTGAGGCAGCTAATAAAAACATTAAGAAGATTGTGGGGAAAATGAGTGAAATTTATAAAGACTAGCACGAAAAGTTACCATTCACCCTCTATGCTTATCGAACATCTGTCAGGATTTCCACCAAGGTAACGCCTTTCTTATTAGTCTATGGAATGGAGGCAGTTTTACCTATCGAGGTCGAGATTCCTTCCCTCAAAGTTTTGTCAGAAGTAAAGTTGGATGAAGTAGAATGGATCCAACCCCGATACGATCAATTGAATTTGATTGAAGAAAAGAGACAAGGGCTATCCGCCATGGTCAGATGTACCAAAAGCGAATAATACGAGCTTACAACAAAAAGGTTCATCCTAGAGAATTCCACGAGGGAGACCTAGTATTGAAAAAGATCCTACCCATACAAAAGGATTTCAGAGGAAAATAGATGCCGAATTGGGAAGGACCTTATGTGGTAAAGAAGGCCTTTTCTGGAGGAGCATTGATATTGGCCAAAATGGATGGCAAGACTTTACCTAATCCTGTGAATTCAGATTCGGTTAAGAAATACTTCACCTAAAAAAAAGAAAAAAAAAAAGGGAGAGGCCAAAGTGAAAACTCACAAAGGGCACCTTGAAACCAAAGGGATTTTGAATTGAAAACCCGTAAAGGGCGATTCAAATTCTGAAGGAGAGGCATATAGCAGTCTTACGATACCTAAATTAACAAGGAGGAGAGGTGTTACATCTTGGGGGCATCTACAAGGGTACTCTAGATCCCCTAAACACATAGTGGGAAAAAAGGGAGTCTTCAAGAAGTTCGTACAGAGAAGCTCACGCTGCGATATCTATGGCATCTATTTTCTTTTTATTCGTTTTGTATTCCAGCAATGTTTGTTGTCTGTGATTAATCTATTCCCTTCAAATTTTGTTTCTGAAAAATTTCAGTTTTGTCATTGTTACGATCTTTCTCAAGCATTCTGCATTGAAATAATGATTAATTGACTAATGACACTTTCGTAAAAGAAGTTTTGCATAATACTCTGAAAGTTTCTAAATAGTACAGGAACCTAAAACAGGGCTATTATTTAGAACTAACCAAACTTAAAGATTGGAAACATTTGAGAAGAAAGAGTTTAAATTAGGACTACCTCTTCGGGTTTTCTGTTCAAAGAACTAAGCTGAACCAGGAGACAGGGTACCGTTTCAGTGAAAGAACCTCGATAAAAAAAGAGCAATGACAACCCAAACATTAAAAAGGGATCCATTCTCACAACGTTCTGCACTCATGCATTTATAGATCATTCCTAGCACATCTAGTTAGGAACATTTGATTCATTTCGATCATAGCATCCTAATTCTTTGACATAAGCATAGATACATGGAACCGATTCTACAGGTCATGTCCCTAGAATCAATGAATTCACAAGCCTTAACCCCCTAAGCAGTAGGGTAACAGGCTAAATTTACAGATCTTATCCCCCTAAGCCGTAGGGAAACAAATTGAAGGCAATGGGCCTTAAACCCCTAAATAGTAGGGTAACAGGTTGAATTTACAGATCTTACCCCCCTAAGCAGTAGGGAAGCAGATCGAAGGTGACAGGCCTTAAACCCTTAAGCAGTAAGGTAACAGGCTGAATTTACAGATCTTAGCCCCCTAAGCAGTAGGGAAACAGATCAGAGGTGATGGGCCTCAAACCCCTAAGCAGTAGGGTAACAGGCTGGAAATTACAAATCTCTTCTCCTTGAAATGGCACTGAAGAGGTTAGAAGCCATAGCAGATCTCCTCAAAGTTTCAGCGGAGCAAATTGAAGATAACAAATCTCATTTCCCTGAAGTTGCAATAGGAACAGATTGAAGCTATGAATAAACAGATCTTATCTCTCTGAAGTTACAGTAGAGCAGATCAAAACAAACCTTATCTCACTAAAGTTACAGTGGAGCAGTGGAGCGAATTAGAGCAACAAGATGCAGTAGGCTGAACGATACCTAAAGATGAGGAGCACCAAAGAAGTCAAGACTCGACGCGGCCGAGCCAAACTGGTCTTTCTTGAGAGTCTTTGCTCTGTTCTCGTTACACGACAACAAGCAAAGAGGGACAGCTGTACAAGCCCATTTTGTCCGGGCCCCTTTTACAACTTTTGACCCAAACAAAAAACCCAATCTAAACAGACCTACCCAAAACCAAGACCCATTACAACTTCTTTTGACCCAAACCCACACAGGCCCAAATTCCTGACCCAACTAGCCAAATTTAGGGTTTTAAAAAAGCTAAAACCTTAATCAGCCCCCGTAGCCAGGCACCGCACCGCCCCTAACCTGCTGCCACTGCCATTGTCACCTCACCACTTGCCACTGTCGATGTTTGACCTTTTGAACCTGTAAAAGAAAGTAAAAAAGCAGAGACAACAGCCCAAACAGTCGAACGTAGGAATAGAAAGAAAATCAAAATGTAATACATTTTTTCGACTATAAAAGGCCAAGATCTATCAATGTAAAGGGGATTTTTTTTTCCTTTTCTTTGAATACAAAAAAGAGAAGCAGATTCAAACAAAGAACACAGCAAACTAACCAAAAAGATTCATCGTGCAAAGGTCTCAATCCTTTTTTTTTGCTTATTTTTCTTTTCTTCTTCCTCCAAATACACATACACATATTTCTTTATTTATTTTTTTTAAAAAAACAACATATATATATAGTCATATAAAAATACAAAATATATATAAAAAAAATTTACCTTTCAGCGTGCGGTGGCCGGCGACAGTGGTCGGCGACAATCCCATTGTGGCTTCCTTGCCAGATTCTGGCTTTGGCCAGAGAGAACAGAGAACCCCCCCTTTTTTTTCTGAAGCAAAGGAAAAATGAATTTTTTATAAAAAAAAATTGCTTTTATAACACTAAAGAAACGGCATCGTTTTCATTGGCCTCCCCAGACGCCAAAACGATGTCGTTTTGGGGAGGCCAACCTGATCCAACCCACCCCAACGACAGGATCCGCGTGTTTTTTGAAGCGGAGGGGTTATTTGCGATTTTTGCCCCTCTGCTTTTTCATGATTTAGCAATTAAGTTTTTTTCTTAATTTTAATTCTACCATGAAATTTATCTCGGTTTCAATTTGGCCCCTATCCGAACAGCATCGTTTAGGAGAGTCGGGATATTTCCTCCTTTAGGCCCTCCTGATTGTTCGCGTGTTTAAATCGGTCCCCTTCACTTTTATTTATTTTAAATTTGCCCCAAAAGTTTGTTTTAAGATTCAATTACGTCCTTTTCATCACTTTTGTTTCTTTTATTATATTATTTTAATTATTATTATACTTGTACATGTATTTATTTTATTCTAATGTCATTATTATCACTTCTATTATTATTATTATTACTTTTCTTACTATCATTATTTTCATACATATATACATATCCTGTTATTACTGTTTTTTATACACATATTATGAATATTACTTCTATTATTTATACCTTATTATTATTACTTATTACTTTATTATTTTTATCTAATATATTATCATGATCATTATTATTATTTTACTATTGTAACTTAATATATTAGTATTGTTGTTTTTATTTTTCATCTTATTATTATTATTATTACCACCATTTTATTTTTACCATTATTATTATCTTAGCATTAAACCCATAAACCCATAAATTCCATATCGTTATCATTATATTATATTTTATATATATATATATATATATATATATATATATATATATATATGTATATATTATTATCTACATCATTATTATCTTTATAATTTTTATTTTCCTATTTTATTACTATTGACATTAGTACTATTTTTATTACTATTACTTTATTACTACTACTACTAATATCACTATTATTATTTTTATTACTATTATTATTATTTTTACTATATTATTTTTATTTTTATTACTATTATTATTATCATCACTATTATATTATTAGCATATTATTTTTATTATCCTTATTAACACATTTTTACCTTTTGTCAACATTATTATTTTTTTGTTTTACTATTTTATATGTTACTCATTTATTTATCGGTTTGCTAAAGTTTCCTCTTTTACTTATTCCTATTATTCTTATTTATTTTACTTTTATCATTCTTTAATATTTTTACCTATTATTCTCTTCTTAAGTTATATAGTTTGTTTATTTCTTTCATTTTGTCATTCATGCTACCCATTTATTATTATGCTTGTTAATATTATGATTTATTTCTTTTCGTTTTTGCAAATTTACGTTATATCATCCTTTACCCAACAAAAATAATCCATTCATAAAAGTAATATTCTGTATTTGAAAATTCGAGAATCGTGCCCTAACTTACTGGGTTCCGATTTTTCTCATTTAATCTAAATAACGGAATTTAATCTAAATAACGGAATATTCTTTTAAAAATCGCAATACGAGTTTTGAAAAATGCTTATTCTCAGAGATACGAGGTGTTGTGCCCTAACTTACCAGGCATGACATTTTGTCACCTCGAAATATGATTTTTCGCAAGCAAAGGCAATATTCGGTGTTTGGAAATTTGAGGAAACGTGCCATAACTTACTGGGTTTTGATTTTCCTCGTTCGCCCTTACTAATCGAATATCCTTTTGAAAAGTAGTTAAAATACACGGATTTTTAAGTAAAAGACAAACTCATTCTCAAAAACTCGAGATGTTGTGTCCTAACTCACTGAATATGACATTTTGTTGCTTCGAGACGAGAAGGTCTTTAACGTTCGAATGTTTTTTTACAAAGGAAGGATTGTATTTCAAAGTTTTTCAAGTTTTCAATTTTTGACACTAAGACGCTAAGTAATCAACTAGGTATCAATTTTTAGGCATTACGAGGGTACTAATCCTTCCTCGTACGTAACCGACTCCTGAACCCGTCTTTCTAAATTTCGTGGACCAAAATCGTTGTTTAAATAAATCAAATCATTTATTAAAAATAACCACTTTTACGAGGTGACTCGATCACACCTCATCAAAAAGGATTGGTGGCGACTCCCGTTTTTTCGTTTACATTTTCAAAATCCAAGTCGACCCCTTTTATTCAAACTTTAAAGATGGTTACGACACGAGTTATCATAGAGATGTAATAAAATTTTCTTTTATGAGTGAGTTATATTGTAGTAAATATTACGAAGTGGATGTTGGATATTCAAATAATCACATTGAAGAAATCTATCGAAATAAATTAAGAGATGGCAAAGATATTCGCAAAAGAAACAAAAGGAAAGAAGGTCAAATAGTTAAAAGAGGGCGTTAAGAAGGCTATGTTGGATTCAAGGGTCATTAATGATTCACTTTTTTATAGCGATTTCATCAAGAGAAGGGATTTTATCCGTAAAAAAAAAAAATTCAGATTATCTATTGCTGTCTCATGGCAGCTTTGTCCTTCAATTATAAAAAAATTATGGAGCCTGAACATTCTGCCAAAGCGACAATGTTTTGTATGGTTGGTGATTTTGGAAAGGACTCCTACCGTTGATGCAAAGTGGAATCTAAGGATGTTGGTCACATTTTGCTGAAATGTGCCCGAGTTAACAAATTCTGATATGAATTTGCTGGATGGTGGAATGTTGTTGGGTGCTTCCTAGAGGTATGTTTTTTCCTTTCTTTCGTTATGCTTTGATAAGTTGTTGTCTAAACCTCTGTTTAATTCGTGGTTGATGTCTATTATGGCTGCCTTGTGGACCCTCTGGAGTGCATGAAACGATTCTAAGTTTGGATGAAAAGATTTAAATTTAGAGGAGATTCTTTTTTCTGGTTAAATTCAGATCTTTGCATTGGATAAAAGTCTTGCTGGAAGGTGTGAATTTTGTAGAGTCAATGTGGTGGGAGAGTCTGTGAGATTGTGAAGGGAGTATCCGTAGCTATCATACCAAGAGTGTGGCGCGTTGGGAACCTTCAAATGGAGGTTGGTTAAAGTTTAACGATGATGGTTTGGCATTAGGTAAACTTGGTCCAACAGGGTGTGGAGAGGTTCTTAGAAATTCGAAGGATCATGTCATTGCTATGTTTCAGGTCCCTTAAAGTGTCCCAGATTCTAATTTCACTGAAATTATGGAGATTAAGTTAGCTCTTCATTTCTTCTTGGATTCCTAGTGGATCAAAGACTGAAAGCTTATGGTTGAATCCGACTCCATAGTCGCGCTTACTTGGTGTATCAATGAGAAATCTAGGCCTTGGAAATATTGGTACATTTGAGCAAGCATTGATGAGATTAAGATGTCCACTCGTGAGGTACTGTTTAGAAAAATTGGGAGAGATAGTAATGGTATGGCAGATTCGTAGGCAAAGTCAAGATGCTTTCGATCTCAAATGTTTTTTTACAGAATGGTGATTGATAGCTGTTGTTGAAGGCTTTATATTGGGGTGGCAGATCATCGTTGAGTTCAATTAAGATGATGGTTTCATTGTTGTTTCATCAAAGAAGATTCACCGAATCATTGGGAGCAGTTATAGGACTGTCAAGCAGTAGTATTTTGTGCCTATTTGAATGTCAGTGCTGCTGTTTTAAGTTAGGTGGTTCTATATACTAGTGTGCTTAAGAAGACTTAGCCATATTGTAACATGTATTTCAAGTAACCACTGTTACAGTTGCAGGCAAGTTTGTTTGTATGGTTGCTTCAGTGGATTAAAGTCAACATATAGTCTACTGAATGAACACAATCAAATTTGTCCCAAACCTCCAATTGCCTTTTGTAATTTGTTGCCTACTTGTATTAGATATTTTAAGTTTTAGTAAAGATGTTTTTATAGGAAAAACGTAATTTATAACAAATAATTCTACGAGAATAATTAAGTTAACTAAGTTTGATTAAAATGAATAGTTTATTTTACAATAATTTTGTAATTAAATTTTTTACCTAAAATTATCAAATAATGTAGAATGTTTTACCTAAATCATTAGAACAAAAGAATATTTACATTTTCAAAATATCATATTATTTTCCAAAAATCAATTTTCGAAAAATTTGATTGAATTCTACGCTTTTAAGAAGTTAAAAGTTCTGAGCAGGTAGAAACCAATGCTATTGTCATTATCACCAACAAGATTCTCACTTACTACAAGTCTAAACCTTATTCAAGTTTCTAGAATCTTTTATCACTGTACAATGGTCACAAACTGTTTCACATTGTGAGTGATAATCTTTACACAATTTATGAAACATTTCAGAGCAAGATTGATTTATTAGAGTATACAATGAGATCCATAAATAAGGTGGCAGTGCCTATATCTGCAAAAAAGCCCTTATCAACCATTTCCATAAGAAGTTGCTTTGCCTTTGAGGTATAACTGTTGTGAAGGAACCCCTGAATCATTATATTGTAACAGCAGCTATTAGGCAAACAGTCATTATCTCCCATGCTCCCAAACAACCTGTATGCTTCATCTGGCAATCCCTCTTTACACAGTCCGTTAATCATTACACAATATGTGTAAACATTTGGTTTTAAACCATTGTCTGAGAGTTGATGAAATAATTCCTTTGCAACTTCGATATGCCCAGCTTTGCACAACCCATTAATTAGGATAGTATATGGGACAATATCAAGTTCCAACCCACTGTTTCGCATCCCTTGAAAAAGTCCCAATGCCTCTTTGATATGACCTGTTTTACATAAACCATCTAGCACAATGTTACAGGTCACTATATTTGGAACTTGTCCAGAAGCAAGCATCTTTCTAAAAAGTTCACAAGCAGTTGAAACTTTCCCTAACTGAAACATACTTTGCACAAGAGTGTTGTATGTGACAGTATCCGGGATTGGTTGTATGTGACAGTATCCGGGATTGGTCCCTTTTGAGATATTTCATGAAAGAGTTCCATTGCTTCGACTAACCTCTTCGCTTTGCAATATCCATTGATCATGGTGTTGTAAGTAACTATATTAGGTGCACAACCCTTCTCAATCATCAAGCTGAAAACCCTTCTAGCTTTATCCATTTCATTCTGTAAGCAGTGACCATTAACTAACACACTATAGGTAACAACATTAGGCTCAATGCCTCTCTTTCTCATTGAGTCAACAATATCCTTGGCTTCAAAGACCATCCCTTGCTTGCAATGTGCATCAACCAATATATTATAAGTAACTATATCAGGTGCACAACCCTTCTCAATCATCAAGTTGAAAACTCTTCTAGCTTTATCCATTTCGTTCTGCAAGCAATGGCCGTTGATTAATGCATTATGGGTAACAACATTAGGCTCAATGCCTCGCTTTATCATTGCGTAAACAAAACCCTCAGCTTCAGAGACCATTCCTTCCTTGCAAAGCGCATCAACCAGTGTATTATACCTGACAACATCGGGCTCAATCCCTTGCTTTCTCATCAAGTCAACGGTCTCTACAGCTTTAGAAACCTTTCCTTCCTTGCAAAAGGCACCAATCAATATATTATATGTGACAATATCAAGTGAAATATTATTATCCACCATTTCATCCAAGAGCCTTGTAGCCTCCTCCTGCTGGCCCGAATTACACATACCATGAATTAAACAACTATAAGTAACGACATTTGGTCTAATGCCTTTAACCTTCATTTCAGATAAGAGATTGAGAGCCTCCTGTAACAAACCGTTCTTACAAAGACAGTCAAGGATGGTACTATATGCTACAATATCGGGTTCATAACCTCTGCTTTCCATCAGCCTTAGAAACCTAACAGCTCTACCAGTATTACCGGTCTTACACAACCCCTTAAGCATTATATTGTAAACAATCAAATTAGGTTGATACCCGCTTTCAGTCATTCCATCGAACATGCTAACAGCCTCAGAAATCTTATTTTGATTACAAAGTCCATTAATCAAGGTTGAAAAAGTTACAGCACTAGGTTCAAAACCTAACTTCAGCATTTTCCCCAAAACAGACAACCCAAAATCAATTCGACCTAATTGACAAAAGCAATTAATCAAGATGCTCATAGAATAAACATCATGGGAAACTCCCAATAATTCGATCCGTCTATACTTAGAAACAACAATGAGATAATGTTTCATCTTAACAATGGCTCCTAATAATTTATTGAATTCCACAATTGAAGGCATTGGGTACTTTTCAATCATCTTATTGAACAAAATCAAAGCATGATCAACATTATCGAAGCTGTGGTCTCTTTTTCCCTTTCCTCTAACGGGCATGGACATGGGTTTCTTACTTAGGCCTTCGATGTGGGTAGCAATGGTGTTAGAAGAAGAAGAAAAAGAGTGGAAATTAGAAAGATAGCTTCCAGCATTAACAACTGAGCGAAGAATAAAAGAAGAAGGAAGATTACCCATATCTTGAAAGTCAGCAAAATGAAAGCAGAAATGGCTGCGGCAGTTTATATCAATATAATATTTGAATTAAAGATAAAATTCCAATTGCTAGAGGTGTTTATGGGTAAGTTTGACTTTGGATTGGTACCAATCAAAATTTTAGGCCCAACTTAAAAAATAGGTTTAAAATTTAATCTAAGTCCGACCTTGATAAAAATGTTAAAATTAGGGTACGACCTGTATTAATTTTTATATTATTTTGTATAAATTTTAAAAATATATAATATATTAAAAAATACTAAAAATATTAAAATCAATGTTTTCCAACAAATAAAATTTTTTTCGTATAATACTCATAAAAGATCATCTTATTTTATTTAAAGGATTTAACTATCATCATGAGACTAAATTTGTAAAGTATAGGACTAACAATGATCAATTTGTACACATAGTACAAGATTAATAATAAAATTTGATTTGTCAAATTCAATTGTTACAGATTTACTTTAAAACTAAAATTTTAAAAATTAAAAATATATAATTAAAATTAAACAAATTTAAATACATAAACTAAATTCACAATCTAAACATAATACAAAGACTATCAATAATGTGAATGACAAAGATAACATTATTTATAAAGAAATCATATATATAAATATATATATATATATATATATTAATGTGGGACTTATTTTTATAATTAAGTTTTAAATATGATTAAATGAGTATCACTTTTAATATATATAGACAAAATATAAAAAAATAACGAAAATACATATGAAATTTTTTTAATTATATTTAAACTAATCTCATTTTTTAATTAATTTTAATAATAAATTAATAATTGAAATAAAATAAATATTTAATTTAATTTAATTAATTCAATCAATCAAATTTATAAATTTATGGAATAAAGATAACATTACATTTGTTTATTTAAATTATCATTTTTTTATTTTTCCTGTTGCAATAATACTTTGAATTTTTTTATGAACATACTAATTTGTATTTTAATTTTTAAAATCATTTTAATATTATATACTCAAACTAATAAAAATATTTTATGTTTTTGTATTTTTATATAAAATTTAACTAAATCACCTCAATTTAAAAATACTTTTAATATATTTTAATTAATTAACAGAAGGTATATTTGCCTTTTTAGAAAACAAATTTTATTGTATAAGTTTAAGTTTTGACATTTGGCACTATAATGCACTGCCACGTGGATTTCAATTATATAAATTTCTATAATAATAATAATAATAATAATAATAATAATAATAATAATAATAATAATAATAATAAAGCTTATATTCCTTTTTTTTTTTTGCCCCAAACTCCTTAAATCACTACCCCGCTTGGGAGCCTTATGCGGATAACTTGGTGAAGCTTAATATTGGTATATAGAGGTGAGTAATCGATTGAGTCGAGTCGAATTAAGTTTTAAAAAAATTTGAGTTAGTCAAGTTGACGAATCCTGTTTTAGCAACCGAATTCAATTTGATTTTTTTTAATCGAATCAAGTCAAAAATTTTCGAGTCGAGTTAACAAATCCTATTTTTTATACTCAATGTTGCGTTTATATGAATCGATTATTTAACTAGTAGATGAAGTACAAGATTATTTAACTATATAAACAATATAATAGTTTTGCCTTTTAACTCAATAGGTAAACATTTATCAAAACGACGTAGTTTTCCTTTTTAACTTAATGGTTTTGACTTTTAACTTTAAAAAAGATAAACATTTGTCAGAACAACGTAGTTTTGCCTTTTTTTATTCGAATTTTCAGATAAGTCCGATTGTGTAAATCATATTCAAATTAAACCAAAAAACTTGATTTTTTTTTTATTTGATTTGATCCGAATAATTCGATCAACTCAAATAACTCGAACTATTTAATTCCAAAATTTAAATTTTTTATCGAGCTTTTCGAATCAAATCAGATTTTGCTCACCCCCATTAACAGGACATGGAGGTTAGATTAACATACTCATCGTAATAAAATTTTTTAAGGAAGTTTTTACTATTCGATAAAAAAAGTATTAATTAAAACATTTTTTAAAGTACAGCTTCAGAACGTTTTATTATTTGTTTAGAAAATGATCTTCAATTAGTTAATGGATAGTTTATGGTCACAATCTTGGCAAATTCAGTTTAAGTAGATGCTCTAGCTGCGTGGTGTGGTAGAGGTTGGAACTTAAATGTTGCTACGATTTTTATTCCATTCCATTAGTTGGGATACAAATCAGAACAAATTAAGTGATGAAAGTGTCATATTAGTTGTATTGGATTTTGAAGTCTTGTATATTGTTTAGCCCATTATGTGTTTGAAAGTCATGCAATTTGCAATATGTAAAATGTGCAATTTGATCAACTTCTATTTCATTGAATATTCATGTTTCGGTGAAGCTTGTCTTGACTATCTAGCTTATTGCAGAATGTTCTATATGATTAGTCACTTCTATAGACAATTAACATCCTGAATAAAATTGATTGACAATGGTGATTTAATCCCACAAAAGGAGCAAACGACATGCTTCATTTATTGCAGCATGCCCTATATGATTAGTCATTTAGTCTCCCTTTCTCCCCTATTCCTCCCTGGCTTATCTTCCTTTCCAGCTCTCAACCAACTTAAGTGTATCGGCCCTCCTTAGCACTATCACCTTCTCTTTCTTGTTGAACACTTATATCAACAATTGGTGCAGTGAGTATGGATTAAACCACGACTTCCTCTCACACTAATGCTTCTCTTAACCCAACAAACCTATCCACATTCATTAACTCAGCAAACTCAACAGCTCCAATGACCCCTATTAACCCCATTGCCCTTGAGCTTTCTTCAAGCCAAACTCTAATCCAGTTGTCTGCTTCTACCTATTGTACCTCTCTTCCAACCCTCAATGTTGTTCTCTCGACCTCTTGCACCATTTTCTTAACCTTTCCCATCTCTCCCCCAGTCTGTTGCATCACTCTCTTAGCATCTTCCACCACTATTGTAGTTGTTTGCATTACTCCCTCAGTTGTCAACCCATAGTCCTAGCCTATTTGTGCCACCTCAGCTTTGACCAACCACTAGCGCCTCTTCCCCTAACCCTAAGGAACTCCTCTTGCAATACATATGGCATGCTCTCTCCTCCCGCCTCTTCATACACCTTCCAAGGTGGCTACTACCATCATCCCAATGGATCAAGCCTCTCACCAACAACCCTTTGGCTCTCAACACCAAGTCATTAAGACGCAAGAGAAAATGTTACACAAATAATTATACTTATTCAATTTTAAAAATTTTAACACATTCATTGCTTTCAATGTGTACAATTGAATCAAAATAAAAATTTCTATATATACATTTGAACCAAATCAAACTTCATATATCAAATTACACATTTAAACAAAATCTATATATAATTTTTATATTTATTCTTAACTACATATGATATGATCTTGTTAGAATTAAGTGACCCAAATTCTTATTTAAATAAAATACGATGGAAAATAAAATAAAAGTAAAATCCATATAGAACTAGACTTCTTTTATTTTATTTTAGAATAAGGTTTTAAACCTTATTAAACTCCATCTATTTTATATTGATTAGATAAGGTGTTTCAATCCTACTAGAATATGGCTTTGCAAGCCTATAAATAGACATAGTCTATTCCTCTTGTATTTGAGTAAAAATTTTTCGACATAGTGAATTTTCTTCTCCTCTGCCGTGGTTTTTTTCCGAAAGAGTTTCCACGTAAAATTTATGTGTTCTTTATTTTTATTTATTTTATTCTATTTTATTTTTCACAAATTGGTATCGAGCTTAGGGTTATTCATCTCGATCACGGTAATGGCGTCTTTGAAGTATGAAATTCATTGTTGGATCGCAACACCGATTTACGTTGTGGCAAATTAAGATGCAAGCGGTTATTGCAGATGGATCTAGAGGATACCACGCTAGGATAGATAAGATGCCTTCGACATTAACGATGAAGAGAAGAAGCGTAAGGATCGAAAGGCATTAACACAATTACATCGCATTTGTCCAACGAAATTTTGCGGGATGTGATGAAAGAGAAAACCGCCATTGCATTATGGAAGAGGCTAGAACAAATATGTATGTCGAAAACTCTAACAAGCAAGTTGCATATGAAGCGGCGTCTTTATGCTCATCGTTTGGAGGAAGGTGCGTCAGACACGAACACTTAACAAAGTGTTTAAAGAAATTCTCTCAAACTTGGAGGCCATGGAGGTTCGGTATGATAAGGAAGATCTAGGGTTGATTCTACTTTGTTCGTTGCCCGTCTTATTCAACCTTTAGAGACACGATTTTATATAGCCATGAGTCTCTCACGGTTGATGAGGTTTATGATTCTTTAACCTCGTATGATAAGATGAAGCATCTTGTGGTTAAACCCAACTCTCGGGAGAGGGTCTCATTGTTCGTGGGAGACAAGACCGGAATGTTGATGATGATCGTGGTAGAACACGAGAACGGAATCCTCGTGGTAAATCTAAGGGTAGATCGAAATCTTCAAACAGAGGTAAAACTTGCAACTTCGCAAGAAGAAAGGGCACATTAAATCTGAGTGCTATAAGCTACAAAATAAGATTAAAAGGAGGTGCGAATCAAAAGGAAAATAGCCGAAAATTCGGTGAAGGCGATGTTGTAGAAGACTACAGCGATGGTGAACTTCTAGTTGCTTCATCAATGATTCTAAAGTGGCGAGTGGATACTTGATTCAGTTGCACCTTCCACATGAGTCCCAATCGGGATTGGTTTACAACTTATGAAACAATGATCTGAAGGTGTTGTTTTGATGGGAAATAATGCTTCATGTAAAATCGCGGTGTTGGAACAATTAAAGTTAAGATGTTTGATGGAGTTGTCGAACACTTAGTGACGTGCGGCATGTTCCGAATTGAAAAGAAATTTAATTTCGTTGAGTACTCTTGATTCAAAAGTGCAGATACACAACTGAAAGTGGGGTTTTAAAGATTTCAAAGGGTCCCTTGTTGTGATGAAAGGGCAAAGAAAGATTGCCAAGTTATATGTTTTATGTGGTTTCTATCATATCGGTGATGCAATTGTCGCTTCCTCTTCCTTGTCGATGATGATATTACTAAACTTTGGCATATGCGCCTAGGGCATATGAGTGAGAATGGCATGGCGAAATTAAGCAAAGAGGACTTCTTAATGGGCAAGGAATTTGCAAACCGAATTTCTGAGCACCGTGTTTTTGGGAAGCAAAGAGAGTTCGATTCACTAGAGGAATCCATAACACGAAGGAAACGTTGGAGTATATCCATTACGATCCGTGGGGCCGTCCAGAGTGCCTTCGAGAGGTGGAGCTAATTATATGCTAACCTTTATTGATGATTTTTCCGAAAAGTTTGGGCGTTCTTCACAAGCGAAAAGCGATGTGTTTTCCACATTTAAGTCTTGGAAAATTATGATTGAAAAAGCAGACGGAAAAGCAGATAAAATACCTCCGTGCAGCACAATGGCTTAGAGTTACGTTACGATGAGTTTAATAGATTGTGCAAGTCGGAAGGATCATGAGACACTTGACGATTCGTCATACTCCACAAAGAAAACGGCGTTGCGAGCGAATGAACGAACGATCATGGAGAAGGTTCGATGTATGTTGTCAAATGCCAACTTACAAGTCATTTTGGGCGAAGCGACCTCTCGCATGTTTTTGATCAACCGATCTCCATCCGTTGCCATTGAGAAAAAGACTCCACAAGAGGTATGGTCCGTAATCCTGCTAATTATTCGATTTAAAGATTTTTGGGTGTCTGCGTATGCTCATGTTGATAATGGAAAATTGGAACCGAGATCCATTAAATGCGTTTTCTTGGTTATAAAGTGGTGTAAAGGCTATAAGTTATGGTGTCCTGAAAATAGAAAAGTTGTGATTAGCAGAGATGTTGTTTTGATGAAGCGCTATGCTACCTAACTTATCTCTTAAAGACTCTTCCAATAAAGAAAACCAAAAGCGGTGGAGCATCGATTAATCTGAGAATCAACTCCTCAAGCCAAGACAAAAATTGAGAATAGAGTTGCTTCTTCACCGCAATACTCTATCGCCAAAAACAGGACAAGAAGAGAAATTAAACCTCCAAAGAAGTATGCCGAGGTTGATCTAGTTGCTTATGCTTTAAATGTGGTGAAGATATAGATGCGAATCAAGAACCATTTAATTATTCGAGGCGATTAGTGTGAAGACTCGAAAAAGTGGATGTTTGCTATGCAAGAAGAGATGGAATCACTCCACAAAAAGCAGAACATGGGATCTTGTAAAACTTCCTAAAGGTAAAAAGGCATTCGTTGTAAATGGGTGTTTAAAAAGAAAGAAGGACTCGGGAGTTGAAGAACCCGGATATAAAGCAAGGCTTGTTGCAAAGGGTTACATCAAATTCGAGTGGACTTCACAGATGTGTTCTCTCCGGTTGTTAAGCATAGTTCGATTCGAGCTTTGCTTGGTATTGTTGCCATGCATGATTTGGAGCTTGAGCGGTTAGATGTAAAAGCGCATTTTGCATGGAGAACTTGAGGAAGATATTTACATGCAACAACCGGAGGGTTTTATAGTCTCGAAAAAGAGGACTATGTTTGCTTGCTGAAAAAGTCCCTTTACGGTTTGAAACAGATCACCAAGACAAGGGTACAAGAGGTTTGATTCCTTTATGACTTCTCATGATTTCAAAAGAAGTAGTTTTGACAGTTGTGTCTACTTTAAGAAAAAGCAGTGATGGTTCTTTTGTGTATCTACTTCTTTATGTTGATGACATGTTGATAGCAAGAAAAGATAAAGAGAGATAAGAAAGGTTAAAGCCCAACTAAGTGAAGAATTTGAGATGAAAGATTTAGGACCAGCAAAGAAGATACTTGGTATGGAGATTCTCGGAGATAGAAAAGCAAGTAAATTGTACCTAAGTCGGAAGGGGTACATTGAGAAAGTTCTTTGCGAGTTCAATATGCAGAGTGCTAAGCTGTTAGTACTCCTTTAGCGACCATTTCGGACTTTCATCGGCCTTATCTCCTCAATCGATAATGAGATTGAGTACATGTCACATGTTCCATACTCTAGTGCAGAGGATCTCTCATGTATGCTATGGTTTGTTCACGTCCGATTTATCATATGCGGTCGGTCGCGATTAGCGATACATGGCGAATCTCGGTAAAGAACACCGGAAAGCGATTCGGTGGATTTTAAGATACTTACGAGGCACTACTAATGTTTGCTTACAGTTTGGAAGAACTAAAGATGGAGTTATAGGGTATGTTGATGCTGATTTTGCTTGGAGACCTTGATAGAAGAAGATCTCTCACAGGGTTACATCTTTACAATCGGAGGTTGTGCAATTAGTTGGAAAGCCACTTTGCAAACTACGATCGCTTTGTCTACCACTGAAGTGAGTACATGGCGATTCTTGAGGCTTGTAAAGAAGCTATTTGGTTGAAGGGACTATTTAGTGAACTCAATGAAGACCTTCAAATCAGCACGATTTTTGTGACAATCAGTGCCATCTTTCTTACAAAAGATCAAATGTTTCATGAGAGAACAAAACATATTGATATTCGGTATCATTTTGTTCGTGATATTATTGCTCGTGGTGATATTGTTGTGAGCAAAATTAGCACTCATGAAAATCCTGCAGATATGATGACTAAGTCACTTCCTATAACCAAGTTTGAGCATTGCTTAGACTTGGTTGGTGTTCATTGTTGAAGTTAAACCCTTAAGGGTTTTTGGAAGAGGTGAAGAACTTGTTTATTGAAAGTTCGCGATGAAGAACTTGTTCATTGAGAATTTGTGTCAAGGTGGAGATTGTTAGAATTAAGTGACCCAAATTCTTATTTAAATAAAATACGATGGAAAATAAAATAAAAGTAAAATCCATATAGAACTAGACTTCTTTTATTTTATTTTAGAATAAGGTTTTTAAACCTTATTAAACTCCATCTATTTTATATTGATTAGGATAAGGTGTTTCAATCCTACTAGAATATGGCTTTGCAAGCCTATAAATAGACATAGTCTATTCCTCTTGTATTTGAGTAAAAATTTTCGACATAGTGAATTTTCTTCTCCTCTTCGTGGTTTTTTTCCCGAAAGGGTTTCCACGTAAAATTTATGTGTTCTTTATTTTTATTTATTTTATTCTATTTTATTTTTCACAGATCTGAACATAACCATAAACATTAAAGCTTTACTTTAACCATTTCGATCATAATCACATTTAATTTTTTTAAATATTTTTTTTATAAATATATGTTATACATAAAAAAATCTCACCCAAAAGTGTGTAATAATTTAGTATGTATATATCTTTAAGCAACTTTGTAGGGACTTGAAGTGACCACGTAAACATACACCTTAGAAGGCCAAATATTATTATATTATTTTACTTTTTGGTCCTTCAACTATGTATGGATCAGATCGAAATTCCATAGCATATTCTATAAAATTCGAGGTTGAATAAGATTTTAAAATTAGTATAATTAAATGAGAATTAATTTGTTTTTATTTATATTCCCAATAAATTAGTTTAAAAATTCATCCATTATTGTTTTTATTATATAATTTTTAACATTGAAAGAGCTTTATAAGATTCCCAATTTTGCCATTTAATGCCTCAACTCACGTCATCATATGATTTTGTTTAATTTGACAAAATCAGAAAAGAGTGATATTGGTTTTATCAATAAAAATGTTTACTTTTAACTTTAATCCGGTTCGGGTTTTCTTCTGATTGATATGTAAGATCATTTTATTTTTGAAATAAAACTTTATTTAAACTAATATTTATATATCAACTCAGTTATGAAATTATAGATCATATCTCTATTTTAAAATTATAATTAATATTATTATGACGATAGTTTTGTCCTTTCATAATTTTATATCATCTGCAAATAAAAATAATTATAAATTACAAATCTAAGAATTAAACACATGCTGAATAGTATCAAAATGCAAATTTATTATCACTTCGCCTATATTCATCATTGAATAAACAATAATTCGAGTTGATTAGGCACGGGTCGAAAATTAACATTTTTAGGTTCGGTGACTGGTTCTGATAGCGGCCGAAACCTAGCTTTTGGTTAAATTAACTTTTTTTTTATACTCAATTAGTTGATTGATACATTATGAAAATAAAGGGGTCTTAGTGATAATTTTTTTATATTTGAATTCCAATCATCACTTTTTTGGTGGGTTTTGATTGATTAGTCCAAAAGACATTCTTAGAATGATAAGCTTGTTTGTGTCCAGTGAAAATAGTGATATATCTATATTATTATTAGTTTAATTTGGCACCAACACAAGAAACCCTTGGTATTTTTTCACGAGAAGTAAATATGAGATAATAATTCTAGTCTTTCACTAAGATTTCGTATAGTTGTCCTGAGTTCAAGTTGATTATGTTTTGTCTCTTATTTGAAGAAAGACAAACAAGCAATTCCCAATCATGATTCTTACGGATTGAATCATCCATATAATATACAAAAAGAAACTCAATATATTTGATATCTTTCTGTTTGAATGAGATCTTAACTCCAGCGACAGTTTCATTAGATATCTTACATTTAGAATCCCTCTATTTTTCCGGTCTAGTTTCTCCACCACCGCGAACCTTGGTTAGATTCAGGCATGATACACTTTTTAGTTATTGGAAGAACCCAAGTACTCTCTTTCGGATCCAGGAAACAACTCTTAGAGATCTTGGAAGATACAAGAGCAAATTATTGGAAGACCCAAAAGATTCTTCCAATATATCATTCGAAGGTATTTTTAGTTTTTTCATTTTAATAAAAATCAATAAAAATATGCATATTGTGAGATTTGAATCCATATCAATTAGATTGGTAAAGTCTTAAATTTACTACTCAACCAAAGATTCATTTTAATATATTTTGTACATTTTCATTTCAATATGCATAATTTATTATTTTCTTCAATTGTAATATCGTACATATTTCATGTGTTATTATGACTAATTAGATTCAAATCTTATGGTTCATTGTTTTTGTATGTTATTTTAAATGTATACGTGTTATCTAAATTCATGGATTTTACGCATATGCATGTGATAGTGTTTCTCGTATTAATTATTCATGTATTTGTATCGAGTTGTGAAGAGAATATGAAAAACTTAGTCGTTAAAAACATTTTTTATATACAACGTGAAAATAATACGTATGCAAAAATATATTAAAATATAAGTAAAACAAATTGTTAGTATATAAAATTATTTAAAAAAATAGATAATCATTCCATTTTTGGTTCAATCGGTTTTAAATTGATTCTATCATTGGTTCAATTGATTTATGAATCAACCCATCCAATTCTTTTTATCAGATTGATACCTTGATTAATTTTTTCTATCCAATCATTCTGATCAAATTTTGAAAATAGTGTAAATATCTTTGGATGGGATGAATGTTATTCCGTGAAAATTGTTGATATAAAAATTAGTTACTAAATATTGTAAAACATATTGCACTTTTAAGGAAAATTTAAAATTCAAATTTTAAAGATAATATTATTAGAAAAGATAATTACAAACTCGTAACCTAAACTTTAAAACAAACCTAAAAAATACCAAAAAAAAAAATATTTTCTAAAGCTAGCGGTCCAAACATTGACTATGAAATGAGTGACCCCTTTACCACAATGTGCCCACAGGTTCATTCAAATAAAATATAATAAAACAAGTTCTATTTTTTTAAAGTAAACAGAATTTTTAGCAAAAGAAGTTACTATTACAGATTGAATTTGAATTTACAAAGATTTTTTTTTATCTAAATCAGTGTGTCAATTGTTAGTAATAATGATTAATTTTTTTGTCATAAGTATTTTCTAAAAAGTTATGATTCGAGTCTCAAGACTCAATATCAAACCTATGAATGTGATGGGCTTACACTACCTCAAGATCCAACCAAGCTATCAATTGTTAAGCTGAAAAGATTAGTTAACTTGCAACAAATATTTGTATGGGATCCAAGCATTTATGAATTAATATGTCTTCATAGCATTCGAATATTTATCTCTTAGCTTCGAAAATCACTTTAAATCACTCGACTTCAAGTTCGAGAACTCAAGTTATGACCGTTTTAGTGAAGACTACGCGAGCAGAATTTTTGGACAAGATTATTATATGAAATTACAAGTTTTGGGCTTTTAATTTTAGATTAAATCATATTGGATTCAGGTTTTAGGCTTAATTTTTATTATTTATGAGCCCAATATTGCATTTTTAGATTGTGGGGATAATCATTAAACTTTTTCTTGTCAAGTTTTCTGTCTTCGAGGGGAAATTAGAGCTTCTTGAAGGGGTTGTGAATTCTTCGTGTTTCCGAGGCTTTTTAGACTTCCACACACCACGTTCCATCTTTTCCATCTATCTTCTTTATTCTATTTTGTTCCTGTTTAATTATTAAAATCTTTGATTTATTCAATTTTTTTTTTTTCATCTTAACTATTTTTTAATATTTTTTTTATCTGTCTTGGATTCGTTTGCATTTTAGATTTGTGTTAAAATCCAAGTTTATTTTTAAATATCTAGATTTCTAAGTCAAATTTGCGACTTGAACAAACTTACGATCCTCTTCCGTATTCATCCACACTCGTTTCTTTATCAAGTTAAATGACTAGTTATGAAATGTGCTCCATTCCAATGGACCAAGATCGAACTCCAACTTTATAATTAAGATAGAAAGTAAACAATCACCACACTACATTCCATGATTACAAGAATTTATCATTTTTATTCATAGTTTCATATCCATATATACATTCAACTAATGCAAATATTATAGACATCAATGTTAAAAGTTTATCGAACGCGTTTTAATATTTTTGGCCCATTCCGATAAATAATGAAAAAAGTGACTAATTTCCATAAATAAAATAAAAAATAGACTTTTATTGGTAAAATGGTTCCTCTTAAGTAAAAGTAAAAAAATCAAATTTCATTTTAATACTAAAAAACCCTTTGCTCCAAATGATTATTTCTCAAAAAGAAAAACAACTCCAAATGATTAATACATATGAAAAATCCGTACTTTTATTTGTATTTATATATTTCCAAAGAAAGAAGGTTTTCCAGTGCATGCACCTAAATCCTCATAATACAACAACTACAACAATAATCAACTTTCTTTTTCTTTTTTCTTTTTTTATAGTTACGAATTAGGTTGGAAAAATTAAAAAAGTTATCAACTACAACTCAAACTTAAAATTTAGAAGGATTTAAAAATAATATTAAGTTTGAAAAAAATAAGTATGTTTTAAATACGAATCGAATTTGGGTAAATATAATGTTAATATCATGTTCAAGTTTGACCCTTGAACACCTCTAATCAGAGGCGTATCCAGGAGAGTTGGCAGGAGTCCCGCCCTCCCTAAAATGAAAATTTATTGTTTTGACCCTTTAAAAATTATAGAGATATAGACTATTAAAATTAAAATTTCATTTCGCCTCTCTAAAAATTTCTTTGGCTTCACACCTGCCTCTAATGACCATCATTTACTTTTATTATTAAAAATTAAATTATGACACACTCATAACCTAAATAAAAAACATGTTATAAAAATGACTTTAATTAAAATGATAAAATTAAGATTTTAAGATTTTAATATTTTAATTCAAATCGACTACGTGTGAGTTTTTTATAAATTTATTAAGAATTTAAATATATTTTATAAAATTTATATAAAAATATAAAATGACAAAAGCAACATAATAATAATTTTTACTTCTAAATAAAAGTGTTTTTCTTTAATATTTTCTTAACTGAGTCCATATTCAATTAATTAGCAATATTAACTCATCCAATATTTTAATAATACTTTCCTTTTCAGACTTGTAAAGATGTTGGCCAAATAAGATTGGATCACAGCTAGATTTTTTTATTTTGGGTTTGAAATTTTAATTTATTATTTAAAATAACATTAAAAATATTTTTTATAATTAAATTTATATAAAATGTCTCTATTTATTAAATATGAATTCCAATGACTAGTTTAAATATTGTTGAATTTTTAAAATATATTTTATTTTTATAGAAAAGATATATTGAATTTTAAATTTTCATCCTCGAAACATATAAATCCATACATTATGGACATTTTAGAAAGAAATTTGTTTTTATATAAAAAATCATAACATTTTTAATATTTTGGGGTGGTGTGAGTGATTGTAAGCAAAGGGAATATTTTTAGGCAGTTAAAATGAGATTAATAGGAAGTTTTGTCTTAATTGGTTGATTAAATTTATCTTAATTGATTAATTTTTTAAACAATCTCATTATAAGTTATGATTATAGTTCTACCCCAACTCATAAATAAGAGGATAATACGTTTCAACGCACTTAAACCCACATACCTTATATTGGTAACAATAACCATACCAATAGAACTTAAGGCTCAACCCACCTCGCAATTAGATCTTTAATACATTATATTATCATGACCAAATATAGAAGAGATTTTAGGTGAATTGTATATTGCAAATTAAAGGGTTTTCAATTTACTAAAATAAGTTGACAATTAACTTATAAAAATACTATTTTAAAGGTTTTTTCTCACCTATATTTAGGGTTTTATTTGGACTTTTTGCTTGTGGTTACATCATTTAGTTTGGCCAACTTGACTTTTTATTTTATTTTTCTCATAATTTTTTAATGTATAAATTCTTTTTCTTCATGCTTTTATCATTTTCCTTAAAAAATTATATTTGATAGAAATATATATGATATTAAAGTCAAGTGGTTGAAAAACTGAGTCTAAAATGGTGCAAATAAATAATTATATATATATATTTTTCAAATGAAAAAAGTATAATTCAAGTTGTGTACCGTAATAAAAGACTTCTATTGAAATAAAATATCGATAGACATTAATCTCAAATTCAATCCTCAAACAAGTCTTTCTCTTTACCTTATAAAATGTTATTCAATTATGAAAAAATATATTATGTTTGTTGGTTGAGTTTATGTTTTAATTATCCGAAAAATATATATGATATGAAATTGAGGATCATGAGGAGTGAGGGTGTTTCATAACATTTGAAAAGTATGAAAATACTATATTAGAATATGAATTGAGTCTTAGTTCGATTGGTATGAGTATTGGTGTCAATGCAGGAAGACGTGGCTTTGAATGTGTTGAAGCGCATTATCCTCCTATTTATAGGTTGGGGAGGAACCATGAGTAATTCTAGACATTATGTAAATAAAAAAAATGGTAAAAGATGAAAGTGGTGATACAAAATCAGGTAAAATTTCAACACCAGCTCGCTTGCTATTTCTTACTCTTTAAATTCGTGTTCATTATCAAGTCTTAACGGAAAATTTATAAACAATCAAAATTTTTGAGTCAATTACGTGACGTCACATATCAAGTTGAAATTATCATGTGATAAAACCAAAACTATCATGGTAAAAATGATAACATCATATATGTGTTATTATTTAATTAATTTAAAATAATTAAGAGATAAATATTAAAATTTATAGTTAGTAATTAAAAATAAAATAACAAAGTGATAATATCAAATGATTATTTTATCTGTAATGAATTAAATTAACAAGAGACAAAAATAAATAAATAAAAATTAAATTCTTGCAACAATCAAATGTAGTAGTTAAATTCTATAAGAAATCTATTTTATTCATATAATTAACACTACAAAAAGGGTCACCCTAAGCCATTTTGGATCCACAAATTCAAAGAACTTAAAAAATCTCTGCAGAATTCTCTAAAGAAGTCGAGGAACCTGAAGAACGCCGCATCAATTTTGAAAAAAAGTTGCCTTCCAATTCAATTTAACCATGGAGAAGAAGCCAAAAACCATTTTTGAAGAAAACCACCATTCAATCCAAATCAACTAAATAAAAGAGGTCCAAACTCGTGCCAAGAACATATTACCATGACACTTGAAGCAATCCAAATCCATCCAAGATCAAGTCAAAAGATCTTTGAATTGAAATCAATCTACGGAAAAGAATCAAAGGATATTTTTTTTTGTATTCTAGAAATTTTTACTAACATATTTTATATATTTTAAAATTTTATTCAATTAATATCATTAAATTAAATGACATCAAACTTAATTTGAATATAAAATTAAATAATAGTGATATAAACAATGACAACAAGTTGGATTACTTGAATCAATTAATTTCGAATCTAAAATTTATTTATTATAAATTAATTATTCGTGTATTACTATTATTCATCATATATTCAAATATAAAAAATTTAAACATTTAATGCCACAAAATTTAAATTTATATACACTAAAAATATAATTTAATACAGTAAACACTCTGACCATTAAATTAATATACGAGTTGGAATTGCGTAGGATATATTCCTACTACGGAAGAAATCCAGAAAGTTTCAAAATTAGGGGTATGGATTAGGGTTGGTGAGTTAAATTAAGGTAAAAAATGTCTGAGGAGATATTAAGTGGGACCCATTAAAAGATACGGTCGTGGGGTTAGGGCGAGGGGTGGGGCGGTCAATGCGGAACCCCTTTGGATTATTTATTTCAATAATAACTTTCATGAAACATCTTTGTAAGATTCAAACACTTTGTATCTCGTACCACTTTGGAATCTTCAATCTTCATCAAACCCATCATAATTTTATGATTTTTTTTTTCAATTTTTTACATTTATTCCATTCCTTTCTTTCTAAGAAAAAGGGTTTTTTATTTATAATTTTTACTCAATTTATGTCACCTTTTAATAGTTAATTTTATATTTTGAATAAATTATATTATTTAAAAATTATTTAAATTTTTTGGTAGAAAACAATACATTAGATAAAATCATAATCAAGAAAAAATAGAGATATTACGATATCTTTCCAATAAATTCATGATCGAAGCTGTGAAGATTTAAATAAATATATCAAATAACTACTTTTATTAGTATATTTAATCATGTGATCAACAATACCATTAAGAGTTCTCGAATATGTCGAATACAAATCTCTCATTTTTACGTAAAACTTGATGTAATAGTCGCAATTTTACTAAACGACTACTAGCTCCTCCACCAGACAAAAGTAATTCAATCAACAAAGCATTATTACACTCAACTTCAACTTTCCAACATCACTCTTGTTTCAACTTTAAAAACTGACTCGTTACCAAAACTCATCGCATAGCCCCATAATCAATTTTTTTCTTTAAAAACTAATAAATATATATAATAAAAAATTTATCAATCAATTAAAATTTATTTTTATATTTTTATACATGTTTTATTGCTCCCATTAATTATATATATTAATTTAGTAATCAATTGTATATTAGAATTTATCATAACGAGTAAAAGTTATATATATTTTATTTTTATTAAAAATAGATAAATTAATTCATAAGTTCGATTATAAGACAACCGTCCTCTTATATTAATAATTTTACTATTTAATTTAACATTAATAAAATAATTTATTTATTTTTCTAATAAATAAAACAAAAATATAATCTAATCTTAATATATCAACTGGTGTTATTTATAAATTTATATACAAATTAAGTAGTTTTGAATCAAAAGTTACACTGTTTGTGTCTTTGAGAGAGGGAAAAAAAAAAAAGGAAAGAAAGAGGTTTGCTTTGTGGTTTCTGATAATCTTGAAAGGCAGCAGCTTTTTTTTAAACGAGCTTAAAAACCAAGAGAAAGTAGCAAAAGGGGGCAGCCAGCAACAGCAACAGAAGTAGCAGATAGCACTAGCAGCCATTGTTGTTTTCAAAGAGAAAAAAAGAAAAAGATGGTGGGCTCAGGTTCAGTTGATAGGAGCAAAGAAGCTGTGGGGATGATGGCCCTTCATGAAGCACTTAGAACTGTTTGTCTCAACTCAGACTGGACTTACTCTGTTTTCTGGACCATCCGTCCTCGCCCGTATATCTTCCCTTTTTCCCTTTTTAAAAAATCTTTGTATTTATATCTTCATCACTTACTAAAAGTTTCAATCTTTTGTTTGACTTAATGGGTTTTCTTCTTCGTTTTTGGTGTGTAGGAGAGTGAGAGGTGGTAATGGTTGCAAGGTTGGAGATGATAACGGCAGCTTGTAAGTTTTCTTCTTTTCTTGCTGTTTGTTTCCTGGGAAAAAGTAACAGAGGAAAATGAGGATAGTTTTTTATTCCATGACATGGGTTTTTCTTAATTTGTGATTTAAAGGATGTTGATGTGGGAAGATGGATTTTGCAAAGGAAGGGTTACAACAGAATGTTTGGAAGAGATTGAAGGAGAAGATCCAGTGAGGAAAGCTTTCAGCAAAATGTCTATTCAGTTATATAATTATGGAGAAGGGTGGGTACTGGGTAGGTGTTTTCATTATAATAAACATATATACATATATTCAATTCAATCACTCATTGATCTCTCTCTAAATAAATGGAAATCTATGTATATCTATATATATATATGTATGTATATGTTTTGTGGTGTTTGATTTTGATATGTTGAAACAGGTTAATGGGGAAAGTTGCATCAGATAAGTGTCATAAATGGGTATTCAAAGAACCAACTGAATGTGAACCCAATATCTCCAATTATTGGCAAAGTTCTTTTGATGCTGTAATTCTTTTAAGCCTTGCTCTTTAATTTCAATTATTTTCCACCATAAAACTATGTTACTCCGACTCAGGATGCATACTCGTATCTAACACTCAAAACCGAGCCCATAAGTTCGAGTAACCTCCTCGAAATACCTGAGTCCAAGAAACTATGATTTAATCTGCCCTTTTTGTTGTTTGTTTGAATTGCAGCTTCCTCCTGAATGGACTGATCAATTTGATTCAGGCATTCAGGTCAGCAAAAATGAAGCTTTCCAATTTCTATTTTATATTTTTTTGGTTTTTTGCCATTTTTGTTTGTCTAATGATTAAGATTTTAATGATTTCTTGTTTTTTCTTTTTTCAAATTTTTTCTTGAGCAGACTATTGCTGTTATTCAAGCTGGCCATGGTCTTCTACAGTTGGGTTCTTGCAAGATTGTGAGTCTGATATGAAAATTCTTTTATTTATCAATTCTTTAGTTGATTATAGCGTTCTTCGCTTTTTGATGTTGAATTTCGAGATTAGAAGTCCGGTCTTTTGATCTCATTGTGTGAATCCTCTAGACACCTTTGAATCTCTTGGATATCAGTCTAGTTTCTAATATGAAAATTTCATGATTACTCGTTGTTTGGTTGATTGTAGAGTAGCTTTTCAAAATGTAATTTCTGGGTTTTTTTCGACTTTTCGTGGTTGGTTTTCGTTATTGAAGTTTGGTCTTTTGATCTCATTGAGATTTCTGTGAATCCTCAGATTCATGAAGACTTGCTTTTGAATCTCTTGAACGTCAGTCTGATTTTTGATATGAAATTTTATGATTACTAGTTGCTTAGTTGATCATAAAGTAGCTCTTCATGTAATTACATCCGTGTATTTTCACGGTCGATTTTCGGGATTGAAATTTGGGTTTTATTTTATGTGAATCTCAGATACCTGAAGACCTTCATTTTGTGCTAAGAATGAGGCATACCTTTGAATCTCTTGGGTATCAATCTGGTTTCTATCTGTCCCAGTTGTTTTCATCCAACAGAAACGGTCCGTCTTTATCGACGATTTCTTCAAAGCAGGCTGCCGTTCCAACCCGTCCACCTCCACTCTTCAACTGGAACCAGAGACCACTTCCGCCAGCAACTAATCCGATGCTTGCTTCACCTAATTTTCAGAACCCGGCTAGACTTGGTTTTCCACAACCCAAAGACGAAACCCACATGTTTCTACTACCTCGTTCGTCTGAAACCCGAATGGAAGACATGATGGTTGAGCATGAAAACGACATCAAATGGCCTAATGGCTTGAGCTTCTTCAGTGCTCTCACCGGACGAACCGAAGATGCCAAGCTTTTATTCAATTCCGAGAGTTTAGGAAACAAACAGGAAACAAACCACCACTCGCTTATACTCAAAGGAAAAGACTCAAACCATAACACAGATGTCGGCGCAAACCCGAACGAGTTCTTGAGCTTAGATTGAGCTTGGATAGTCATCCAGATAATACAAGGATGAAAAACAAGTTTTAGAAATGCTTTCAGTTGCCGGCTAGAACGATGATGTTTTTGTAATCAACTTTGGCCGACCATCATCAGCACCGAACCGGCGAGTATCGGAACTCCGAGGCCAGGATGTACAATGATGTCATGGAAACTTTCTTGGAATGAAATGTATTAGGATTGTGGTAGAGGACATAGGTGTTTCTTTTTTATGTTCTTTTATGAATGTCTCTTAAAGCCACTAAACTCAACTTTCTAATCATTTGTTGTAGTTTATCCTTAATATAAGTCCTTTTTAAATAGACCTTCAATTTTGTGATAGAATATCACTTTATATATATACACGCGGTTTTGATCATATATGTCTTTTTTTATTTCTCTTTTATTTATAAATAGGAGAATAATAAGTTTTAATATACTCAATTTACGTTTTTTATATTAACAGCAATATCAATCGATATTATTTAAAGTTTTACTAGAATCTCTATTATTATTATTATTTGGAAAGAGAATAAAATCTAAATTATACAAACTATAAAGTATATTTTTTGTAATATTCTCTTTTTGTATAATGCTAATTTAGATTTTATTAGAATTCTTCAAAATTTTATGAATTTTTGTTTTTCTTTTTTTTTTCATAATTATAATTTAAAACATACACATTCTTATAATTTTAGAATAGAATTTATGAGAATATATATATATATATATATATGAGTTTTTATAATATTTTATAATTTGATTTTTAAAAGTACAAAACTAACATTTTAGCTATGGTTTAAGGGTTGAATTAGTTATTAGCGAGGAGAAGGAGGGCAAGTAGTGAATCTTTCTCCTTAAAATGGAAAACTTTTACTTTACAATTTCCAAAATTCATAAAATCATAAATAAGTATATAGTAAAATTATAATTTAATCCCAAAAATATTAGAATTTTGATTTAATCATTTTAAAAATTATAATTTTATGTAATCCAAATCTTAATATAACTCTCAAAAATTTCCTCGAGTGTCGAAATTTTCATTAAATTTTATTTTTTGAGTCTCGTATTCGATCCATGAGATTATAATTACGATCATTCATGCAATAATAATTTAAAATTAGAAATTGAGTTGTGGGTTTAAATCTCATTCTAAAGGAAGTTGACCATGCATAGAAAGTCCCATTTTTATTTTTAATTTAATTCTTTAAATTAGAATCCACTCTCTAAACATATAAAAATATAAAAGTTCAAGAATAATAAAAAATTGAAAACTTGAAGAATTTGAAATTCAATTTAGCCAATTTTGCAAGGACTTAAAGTGAACACGTAAACATACACTTTAAAAGACTATAATAAAAATAATGGCATTAAAAAATCACAAAATTAAATATTATAGTGATATGTAAAAAAAAAAAAGTGTGAAATTGTTAGGATTGGGGAATCATCAGCCCAAGTGACCAATAAGGTTTGGATCTCCGACTTGGAAGAAGAATGTTCCCCTACCGGCATAGTCAATTGAGAACCTTACGGGAACGTTAGATGTTCGCAAAGATAGCTTGGGCGAAGAGCCCGCGAGGGGAGCTTGCGTAAGCCTTGTAGGAACGATGTCGCGAGAGGAGAGCTCGGGTAAGCCTCGCAGGGACAAGGAATGTTAGTACCATTGCCCAAAGGCCGAGACAAATAATAGTAGCAGTAGGAATATGTATAAATACCTCTTGTATTTCCCTTAATACGATATGATAAAACATTATTCAACAGAAATAATTTATATTTCTAAATGGTATAGAAAATAATTGTATAAAATAATATTTAAATTCTAAATGCAACCTTTTATTGAATTAAATTGTGTGATCTTAAATAGTCAATTAAGTTATTGTCTAGGAGAATGTGAGTTCAAGCACGTTGAAACGCAATTATCTTCTATTAATTTATTGTCTTCTATTAATTTATTGCACCATAAATTTACTCGTATAATATTTGAAAAATAGTAAAATTAGAACAATATAATATATTATATTATGAAATAAAATATACTAAAAATTAAATTGATATTTCCGAGTAGAGTTTAAAAAAATCATCGATATTTGTTTAATATTTATAAAATTTTCACGCTGAAAGAGCTTTATAAGATTCCCCAACTGTGTTATGTTAATCAACTCACGTGATCCTATCATTTATTTAATACCGCCTCTATTATTAGTTGTTTGAAGATCTGTATTAGATCTAACACAGATTCCAATGGCCTTTAAATATAACAATTGTTTGACCATCTTGGATGTAACATTGACTAATTACGAGCTGTTGTGTAATAATTGTTCACTTTATCTTTTAATTATATAATTAAGGGTTCGTTATTTGTTTATAAGATTAGATCATATTTTATAATCAGTCATTTATTCTTTTAAAAATATATCGAACGAGAAAAATAATTATTATGATTAGAGGCGAATATAGGGGTTGGCGGTGCCCGTCCCTCTAATATGAAAATTTTTTTGACCCTTTAGAAAATTTTAAAATTTTAAATTAGTAAAAATAAAATTATACTTTGACCCTCTAAAACAATAAAATTTTAATTTAATTCTTTAAAATTATAAATATATAGACTACTAAAATTAAATTTTATTTTAATTTCTCTAAAAAAATTTTTAACTTCGCCTCGATTATTATTGACGATAAATATGGTGGTATCAAATACAAACCTTTTAATGATTTTTATTTAAGAAAGAAAGGCTACAAGTTCCAACCCAACCATACTTTTTGACAGAAAATAATATGAATTAATCATTGAAACAAAATAGTTAAAAGCAATTTAATAAAATAATATAATAATTAAGAATAATTCGTAATATCCTAAATATATTTATAAATTAGTAATTATGAAAAAATCTTGATTTTTAATTTTAATTTTTTGTTAGAAATAAAATAAAATAAGTAATGTATCATATGGTTCAAATTATTAATAATAACATATAAAATATGTATGATATTTATATAAAATAGATTAAATTAAATAAATTAGATTAAGAATAATAAATGAATACAATTATTTATTATGGTATTGTCGTTAATCAAGAATTGGTGTCAATTTAATTTGTGACACCTACTCAATTAACAACATTATTAAAATAGAAATTACATTGCATGCATATGCATGTGGAAACTACATATTTATAACATAGGGTTGTATTTAAAAATAACATACAAAAATAATAGAACATATGGTTTAAAACTAATCAATAATAATACATGAAGAATATAACAGTTTTGAGTTAGTGTTGAGTTAATCTGCGACACCAACTCAATTAATAACATTATTAATATATACAATTGATAGAGGTAATAAAGTGTGAATAATGAAATTCATTCACAAAAAAATTTTGAATAATAAAATCGAAATGTATAAAAAATAATTAGAGTGAACTGCACCATTAGCCATCAAACTATGGGTAAGTTATCGTTTTGGTCACTTAACTAAAAAAAGTAACAATTTTGTCACTAAACTATTCAAGTTTTCATTTAAGTCATTGAACTATTCAAAAGTTTTTATTTAATTCATTGGGTTGTTAAGTTTTTGTTTTTTTTTCTTTTTAAGTTCCGCCAGCAAGCTCGAAACGATGATTCGACGATCAGTATGGTGGACCAATACTCATAGACGAGTAGAAGAACATATTTTAGATCCAAGTTGATCTGGTGGTCAGTGTCAGAGATCAGAGAAAAAACTGTTTGAATTTTGGTTCGTAGATTTGTGATATCCAAAGTTGTTTCATAAAAAAAATAAAATTTAAAAGAGAAGGGAAAAAAGAATTTTTGACGTGTGCATGCAGTGTAAACAGAAAAAGTCATATAACATCGATTTTAACAGCGTAGTGACTTAAATAAAAACTTTTGAATAATTCAATGACCAAATAATAAATTTTTTATTAAGTGACCAAAATGAAAACTTACTCTAGTTTAGTAACTAATGGTGTAGTTTACCCAAAATAGTAAAATAAAATTTTGGTTTAGTAGTAAATTCTTAAATTTACTAATGCAATTGACGTGGGTCCAAATCCCACCATATGTATTTTTTATTGTTTTAAAATAAAATGACTAAAATACCATTGAATAATATAACTTATTTTTAATAAGAAATGAAATTTTAGTAATTTCCTTAACCTAATTGGTGCTCGATTGACTCGTGATACAAACTTAATCGGGGTTTAAGTAATAGTATAAATTAATTATTTTGGGTGCTTTTTCTTGGAAATTTGGTCTATCATGTTTCACACACTTTAGTTTCTCTCGATTTTCTAGAAGGGTAAGCTATATTAGTAGTTGTCTAACAACTAGTAAATATTTTTTGGTTACCCAACTATTAGTAAATTTTAAGTAAAATTTAATGTTTTGTAAGTAAAATTTTAAATTTAAATCTTATGAATAAAAAAAACAATGAGGAAAATTTTGCCCACAAAGCTTAATGATGAAATACATTTGAAAATCCATACATTTATTTAGCTAAATATTCAAATTGGGGTTTTTTTTAGGAATTGTTCACATAAAAGTTAAACCTTTCAAAATATTCATATAAAGGTCGAACTTTTACAAAAGCGCTTAAATGAAAGTCAAACTTTTCAAAGTGCACAAACAAGGGCCAAAACTTTTTGAAAGTAATCAAATAAGGGCTTCTCAAATATCATATATTAGGTATCAATTTTTTTATTTTCTTTTATTTTAAATAATATTTGATTCAATTGTCATGTATTTTATTCTAAATACATTAGAGTTTACGTAATTTTAACTCAAATTAAGTTAAAAAGCATGAAAAATCCCTGTTTAAACTTTTTTTAATAAAGGTTAAGACTTTATATCAGCGTTTTGAAAAGTATAACCCTTATACAAGCAAACCTAATTCAAACATTTAAATCATTTACTTATATATATATATATATATATATATATACATACACCAAAGAAAGAAGGTTTTCAAGTGCATGCACCTAAAACCTCATAATACAAGAATTACTGCAACAATAAACTATCTTTTCTATTTTATAATTGGGAATTAGGTTGGAAAAATAGAAAAGATTGAACTTTAATTTTGAAGGTGGGGTGTATGATTATCATCTACTTCTATTCTTAGATTATAGTGCACACATAATGGTGAAAGAATGTAAATAATATATTTTAGAAAAAATTATAAAAATTTAATGAAATTTTGGTTAAATTAGTAAAATGAGAAATTTTGATGTCTTAAATTTAAATTTATTTTATGTTTAAATAAATATTTTGTAAATTTACATAAATTATAGAAATACGAAAATACTATTATAATAATATTTGTTACTTTTAAATTATAAGAATGATTTTAATTGTTTTCTATCGAATTAATAGTAGTACAGATATATCAATCGTTTTCGTTTTCACACTCTAAAGGTGTTGGTCAAGTCAAATTATATCATATCTCGACTTTTCATCATTAAGTTAAGATTTAATTAAACTGACAAGATATGTTTGGAATAATGATTAAAGTTTTTGCCTGACATCTAAGTGATATGGTTCAAATTTTGTTATCTCCTTTTCTCATATCCCAATATCATAAATTTGTAATAAGAAATCCAATCAAACCCGAATCAGATTGAAAAATTATTTTATTATTTAAAATAATATTAAAAATTAAAATTTTATTATTAAATATGAATTTCGATGATAAGGTCTATTACATTTAAATGTTTACAAATTGTTGAGTTTTAAAATATATATTTAATATGTCATTGAATTTAAAATTTTCATCAATGAGTCACTTGAGTATTGCCTTAATTGACATCGATATTATTGTCAGTGTAGAAAGACGTGGATTCGAGTGCATTAAAACGTATTATTTTCTTATTTTAAAGGTTAAAAAAAACAGATATAATAAAAACTTATAATGAAATTAATGTTAAAAAAATTTTCGTGAATCAAATAAATAATCATATAAAAAACCATACATTATCAATTAGACATTTTAGAATAAAAGTTTTTTTAATAAATAATTAAATATATAAATTGGGGGGGGTGAGTGATTGCAAGCAAAGGGGGAATCTTTTCCAGCCAGTTAAAATGAGATTAATAGGAAGTTTTGTCTTAATTGCTTGACTTAATTGGTTCTTTGAATACATGACCAAATATAGAAGAGATTTTAGGTGAATTGTATATTCCAAATTAAAGGGTTTTCAATTTACTAAAAATGAGTTGTCAATTAACTTATAAAAATTAAATATAATATATTATTTTAAATGTTTTTTTATATAATATTTAGAATTATTTATAGCCCCTCTTCAACTATAAATAGAAGGATAATACACCTCAGCGCACTCGAATCCATATTCTCCTATATTGACAGCAATGACCATATTAATTAAACTAAGACTCCATCGACATCTCAATTGAATCTTTAAATACCAAATATAAAAGAGATTTTAGGTGAATTATATATTGCAAATTAAAGGGTTTCAATTTATTAAAATAAGTTGACAATTAACTTATAAAAAATACTATTTTAAAGAATTTTCTCTCACCTATATTTAGGGTTTTATTTGGACTTTTTGTTTGTGGTTACATCATTATTTAGTTTGGTCAACTTGACTTTTTATTTTATTTTTCTAATAATTTTCTTTAATGTATACAAATGTTTTTTGTTTATGCTTTTATTATTTTTTTCGAGAAAAAATATTAATATTAAACTCTCTATTAAATTCAGTGTTACAAGTCAATCGGAAATTAACTTAATTGAGTAGTGATAAAAATATCATTACTTTACAAAGTAAATTATATTATTTTGAAAATGTTTTTATTATTTTATATCTTTTATATAGAAAAATAGATAAATACATAATAAAATTTGAACCTTAACCACTATAATTTTCAACATATATATTTTATCATTCAATCAAAGCATATTTTATTATTTGTACTAATTTTTATAAATATATTTATTACATAATTCTATTTTTCACCTTTATCGTAAGTGTATCATAATTTAATATTTAATAAAAGCTAATATCTAATAAAATTATATGGAATTAAAGTGAAAATTCCTCAAATCTTCTTATTCAAAATCTTATGTCCAAAATTTAAAAAAATGATGTTGATTAATAAAGAATTATATAATTTTCAAATGAAAAAGATGTATATAAATGATTAGAGTTAAAATTTTCTTTGAAATAAAATATTTTGATTAATATCATGTTTTGAATTTCATCTTTAGATAATTCATTGCCCTTTTTCTTATAAAAATAAATTCTATTATGATTTGAGTTTTAATTTTCATTATTTGAAAAAAGAAAATTTTTAAATAAAATTTTTTGAGCCTATCTAATATTATAATATTGGAAATAAAATATTGTTCATTTTATATTTGTTTATTAGAGTATTTATTTTATGCACTACTTAGGAACCTCAAGTTATGGCCAATTGGTTGGGTGGGTGTTCACTTATCCTAGAATTAGGTTGGGTTCACATTTTGTTGTAAAAAAAAATGATACTTGTTCACCCAAGCTTGAAAGTTTGCTATGAGTAAAAATATTAGGCTTGAAAAATGAGTTTAGGCAAAAAAATTATGCTTGTTTAAAATATGGCTCGAACTTAGGCTTGAACATTCTAGACCGGGCTTGGCTTGATCTATTTTTATGTTCATAATATTTTATATTATGTTAATCTTATATATTATGTACCTTATAGCATAGTAAAAAATTAAATCTATAGTAATATATAATACTACTATAATGTAAACATTAAAGAAAAGTTATGATGATAATATATAAAATTTTAATTAATAAAAATATAAAAAATTATTAAATATTTAATTAAAAATATATAAACATATTATTTAAAAATTTTAAAAAATATTGGCAACCTTAAAATAGACCTAGGATAGTTATTTGCAAATATGAAAAGTTTGGGGAAAATTTTAAGCCTAGTGTTAATATCATACTTAAACCTATACCCAACTCGACTTACGAACATCTCTACTAACACCCTTTTCCATCTTGCCTGTAGCCTTCAAAGACTCCAAAACAATGCACGAAATAATTTTCCTTATTAAGTAATTACTTCATATATTACTTATAGAATTTTTAAACTCCATGAATAAGGTTTGTTTTTTAATTGAGGGAGGGATGGGTTGGGTTAAGAGGTTGTTAGCGACTCTATAAACAATGTTAAAAAATTGATTACACTTAGCTTTGGATATCAAAGCGAATTAGGCCCTAGTTTAATGATGGGGCCTTAATATTGTAGTTTCTAAATTCGAGCCTCAACGCTTATGAGTTATGTGTAGATTTTTTGATCAGATTTTATTTTAGATCTAGTCTCATTGTGTTTGAGTTTTGTCTAGAATTATTTTAATTTAAGTTTATTTATATTTCAGCTATTAGTTCAATTATACTTAAAAACTCAAAATATTGAATTCAATAAACTCATTTTAAAAGAAATCCACGGTTTTTTAATTGAAGAGTAGGAGAAAAGATTGTCCATGTTTGTAGGGGTGAGCATTCTTATCATCTTCAATTTGAGTTAAGTGAGACGAAATTTGAGTCGAGTCAAATCGAGTGAATTTGTTCAAGTTAAATTTAAAAATTAAACATGTTAAATTAGAATATTATTAAAATATAACTAGTTCCACATTAGAGTTAAATTTGAAACTATATATATTTGAAAACTCTAAAATACAAATTTATTATGACACAATTGCTTTGGAACCCCTTTAGAAACTTTAAAAATACAAATTAGTACAGTAATAAAATATCATTTTGGCCCTTGAATATTTATAATATACTTTCAACCCCTCTAAAAAATTTGTGACTTCACCCTTATTATAAACTCCTTAACAAAATATAGCTGATGAGACATTGGCTTAGTGACAAGGTTAAGGCCCCAAGGACAAAGTTCAAGTCTCACGTTGTGTGAGTGCTATGAGTGGGTTCCTCCCAAATTTATGATAGGTTTAAATTTCACTATAGGTGAGCCATAACTAGATTAATTTTGGTTAAGGTTAAGATATATTTAAAATTTCAATTTGATTGTATGCAATAGAAAACAACTTCAAGATAAACCTATCCATAGGTCAGGCCATCCGATCGAAGATCCATTCAAAAAGTGGGAAAATTTGAGAGAAAATATAGACCTAAAAAATAAATCTGGACAAAAAAAAAATTCATTTAGAAAATAAGTCGGGTCTCGAATAAGATTTTTTAGCCCAAGCGCAACCCAACTTAAATTTACAAAAAAAAATGTTATTTTGCCACCATTTTATTATTATATTGCTACTATTTTATTGTTATTGTTTGGATAATGTATAACTCTTGTTTTATTATTAATTTTGTTACTATTTTAGAGACATTTACTTGTTAAGTTGCATCTGTCTTTGTGTTATTTAAGTATAAAATCTTTTAATTTATTTTCAATTTATTAAAAAATATTTATTTTAATATTTTTAGTATTTTTTATGTATCATATTTTAAAAATTTTAATAATAATATTTATAACTATAGTTAAAACACTTCAATTTAGGTTAGTTTTCGATTTTTTTTTTTTTGCTCGGCCCTAGACACAAGGCAAGTCAATAAAACTCATTTGGAACAAGAGAAAGAGGTTCATCAATTTTCAGTTTTGAACTCAATCCGATGGTCAAACTTGATTTGATCATCAAAAATCAACTTGAACTTAAAAATGACTTGAATCTAAAATGAACTAAACTAATAACTCGAAATAACTTGAATCTAAAATAACCCGGCGACCAAGTTAAAAAGCATGATTGACAACCTGATGAAAACTAACCCGCACATCCAATTAACAGGTGAAATGCAACCTACTTGAATGAAATGTCAGTTTCAAGCCTATTACCTGGATTGGTGTCTTGAATGTAAGAGATGAGAACAAGGGAAGTTCAATCCGGTTTACCAAAATTAAAATGATCAAAATCTGAAATGACTTGTATAAATAACTCGAAAAATATAATCGAGAAACCGAAATGACCCGAACATGAAACAAACCCGAACTTGAAAAGAGCTGAAAATTTTAAGCAATCCATTTTGAAAGAAAGGTGAATTTCAACCCTTATAAATTGTTAAATTCGGGTTTTGAATATCAGATAGGAGTACATGCATTTTTAATTTTTATAAGTTTTTTTTATGTATTTGGAGAATTTATAAAAAAAAAATTAGGTGCCAGATATGAATTCTTCAACAGAAACATTCATTGAACATGAGTATCGGATATGGATACTTCAAAAACAAAAAGTCAGAAAAACATAGGTTTTAAGCAATGTTGGAAATCATCCAGAATTTTGAAAATTGCAATGAATTTCTCAAGAACAAATTCAAAGGACACCAAAATGTCATTAGAGAAACCAGCACCGTACTCAGCATTTTGCCTGATCAAGATTTTCAATATATATATATATTAACATGAAAATTTGATTCAGAATACAAACTTGTTATCCCCTTTAGCTTTGTTGATGAAACTGGCACATAAATCTTCCATTTCCATATCCACCCTGCAAAATAGAAATTCTATAATTACATTTCCTAATTTAGGATGGAATTTTATTTACGGTGGATTAATGCATATAATGAAATAGTAGACTCTTTAACCTGCCAGAATGGAAGCATAGCAAAATCTTGATTGAGTTTCATAATATTAGATCAGAATAATGAGGGGAAAAGATAGGAATTTGCATGATACTTCCACGGGCATATTCCATTTTTTTTTACAAGTTTCTATTATTTGGAGGATCTTTATAAGGTCATATCCCAAACCCATTTTCAGATAAGTGCCGGACACACGTCCTTCAAGAAAAACGAAAACAAGACACCTAGGATGTTCATGCAGTATGCAAAATTTAGCGTGTAAGTTCAGATACTTGCAGAAAACCGATTCCAATGAAGTCCAATGAAGTACAAGAACAGAATTATAAAATGATCATATAAAACTAGCCTGCCAAATTCAGAACTTGATTTACCATTTTAGAAGCATGATTTCAGAAGCAATGCCTGGTTCTCAAATCCTTGTATTCGCTTTCAACACTACACTTCCCAAAGATCCAACATTTTGGTTGCATGCATTGAATGACCCAAATGGCAGGCATGGAAAGTTAAAAGCAAAACATGATCCAGGGTGGTGCCCCAAATGGTGTTGTTGTTGAAGAAGCATTAAGAAATTATGCGGAGCTGCAGAAGAGAAAAATGGCAAACCCAGACTTCGCATTGAAGAAGGCAAGTTGGTTTTTGAATCCATAAGCATAAAAAAGCTACTCTAATAATCAGGCACCGGACATTGCAGCCAAATCTGCTAATTTCGTACGGCCAAGGCGTGTTACAAGTTCCAGGGAGATGAAGTGTTTCGGTAAATCTTCAAATTCTTCTTCTTTCAGATTATATTTTGGTTGAAGCTCTTTTGCTTCAGAATTAGCTGCATCAGCCTCTGCAAGTAGAAGATTGGCCTCTTCCTCATCACCCAACTCTAGAGCTGCTGATCTTTCAGCTGTAGCAGCACCAGCAATTAGAAGTAACCTCTGGAACCTAGCCATTGCCAATTCTTTTTCTTTTGATAAAATCAGTCCTTCAATTTCCTGCAATTTATCCACAGTACACTTTATCTCTTCCTCCAGTTTCCCAAGATCCAACACAGCTTTGTCCATTTCGATCTGTACACTTTCCTTTTCAGTGCTTAAAGATTTTGCTTCAGCAGCTAATCGTGCAGCTTCCTTGAAATTTCTCGAAGCAGCAGCAACCTTCTTTTCTGCTTCAAGCTCTGGAACCATTTTGTCTATGAAATAGACCCTCTGCTTTAAAGATGCTATATTCTGCTGAATGCTCGATTTTGTTGAAGATAATTCCTAAAATCCATAGAGGGGAAATTTAATCAACTACTAGCACCATAGAAGGGAGGGGAAAAAGAGAAACAAATACTGAAATCTTGTGTACTACGATTATTAGCAGGTACTAAAGTCAAATGAAACTGACTACTATACAAGATCATGGTATTTAACAATCCACAGATTGATTTTCATGATACAGATATTGTTCAATAGGAAGAACTGGTTATTGATAGATTCAGTAATGATATTAAGGATGAGTATATGATGCTTTCCTAGATGTATGATTACAGTATGTTGATAAAGAACTAATCCAAGGCAAGATGAGAAATTCAATCTAAATTGTGTGTGTTCAAATTCGCAAAGTAGGACCATTAGATAGTGCTTTACAACAGCTTGAGGGTGAGAATCTCATATTGGATGAAGGAAATAAGAATGTACCTCATGTTGGGAGTCAAAAGATGAAGTAATGGAACATAAACAATATAGCAAAATCTGTATCTTTTATATATTGGAGAACAAAAACGAACCTGCAAGGAGGCTCTCGCTGTAGAAGCCTCAAGTTGAAGTATTTGGACATCCTTAGAAAGCTTCTCTTCAGTCTTCGCGAGCCTCACTTTATCTTCCATGGACTTCAAAACAGAGGATAGCAAACTTTTTCTTAGTCCAACAACTTCCTGGTACATTTTTGCTTCTCCTACAGAAATCTCGGCAAGTTCCTTGAGTTTAATCCCCCTATATTTTTCTTCAGCAAGGAGTTTGTCGATTTCTTCCTTTTTCTTTGATAGAGTTTCACTGTCTGTTTCCATCTGAGAAAGATGAGATTGTAAGCTTTCATACTTGGAGTCAATGCTCGATTGCATCTCTTGAAACCCAGAGATTGTATCAGCAATCCTTTGATCTACTTGTTTCATTTTAGATTCATTTTCAGCAATTTCCTTTTCCTTTTCTTTCACTAAGGCAATTAGTTTTTGCAGTTCATCGGTCAAGATATCCTTTTGATCACAGAGAAATTCTTTTTCTCTCTTATCATCTTCAATCAAGCCGTCAAGGGAAGTGTTGAATGCCGCACGAGCATTGTCTACTAAATGTGCCTCAATTTGTAATTCTATCTTGTTCAACTCCAAGGCTTCAGTCAAAGAAAGCCATTTCTCCCTTTCTTCTGAAGATTGAGCTTCTGATTTCTTGAAAACTGAATCAGCATTACTCATAGCATCCTATGGGAAGAGAAACAAGGATCAGAACCGAAAAGCACAACCATGTAATAGTGGAATCCCCCTCATAACACATAAGCTAGCAATTACTTGTAAAAAAATCACTACATATATAAGCAATTTAGATCTATGAAAGATTAATACAATAAGCCATTGGGCAATTTTGCCATTGATGGCTGGATGACTGACCTCAGAGAAACCATGGAGCAAAGTGGCACACTCCTCCTCAACCGCAATCTGGCAGTTGAGAACCTCGAGCATTTTGGAATCAATAGCATTGCATTGAGCCTCAGCATCTCGAAGAGCAGTAAGAAGAGATTGTTTATCCTTGTCAGCAGCAGCAAGGCTCTCATTGATCCTATCAGCAGCCTCGAAATCTTCAGCTTCACAAGCGTCCTCCAATCGCTTTTCAAGCTCCCCATGTCTAATAGTCGCTAAATGAAGATCATCAGCAGCCTTCCTTCTCCTCCTGATGGAGTCCTTGCGAGCTGCAGATACGGAGACAGCCAATTCACGAGCATGGTTGAGCTTATCAAAAATCCGGGCCTTGATTTGATCAAATCGGGATTCAGCATCATCAACAGATTGTTGCTGTTGTTGCTGTTGCTGCTGAGCCTGGCCTTGATGGAGTTCTGAATCAGACTCTGAAACCAATGATACTGTAGTACTTGTAGTCGCACTGGTATGAAGAGAAGGAGATGGCTGCACATGATTGTTAACATTGTGACCATTCAAATTATCATCAGTCCGATCATCTGTACCATATCCAATCCCAGATCCGGTACCAGTATCAGTACCATGACCATCAGCATCAATATTATTAATCTGGTGATCTCTACCATATCCAATCCTGAATCCAGTAGCTTTCTTTTTCTTTCGAAAAGTTGAAGATGTCTGCCGAGCGAAGGCAGTAGCAGAAGGTGGCCCTGGTTCAGGCTCATGTTTGGCTTCGGGTTGGAGTTCAGGCTGATCGAGCGGGGTTTGAAGAACAAGGTCAGAGAACAGATTCTCATCAAGGGGCTCCTGAATCCCTTGATGCTGCTGCTTTGAATTTAGTGAATCGGGTTTGGGTTCGGGTTCGGATTCAGGTTTGAGTTCAGGTTTGGGATGATCAAGATCTTGCTTTTGCTCTAATTCATGGTCTTCTACCAACTGGGATGGTGTAAAAAGCACCATCCCTTCAAACAAAGAATCCATATCATCAACATCCATCTCCATATTCCTATTTTCTGTGATTCCACCTCCACCTGCCATCTCCATTTCAGCCTTCTTTCCCTAAATATTTTCCCACCAACCAAACAGAACGCAAACCCAGAAAATCACATATCAAACAGAACATTCAAAAGCAATAATTCAACACCCAGACTGATAAAAAAGAAAAATAAAGAAACCGATCAAGATCTTATTGCGATGATTTCAAAATTTGACCCTGAGCTTGATTCAAATTCAACTAAAACCCCACACTAACAACACTCGAAAACACCATTACTACAGAGATTTAGGCTTATCTACAAAAATTCAATAGAAAAAACAATTAAAAAAAATTCTCTTTTCATACCTGTTTTCAAATGGAATGTTGATAATTTACTTTGATCCAAGTTCTGCCAAGAAGTATCCTCACTTCGTAAAATTCTCTTTTGCCTTTTTGTCATTCACATTTATGGGCTTGGGCTATTTTATTCAGATTTCATTTCTAGGCCTCTTTCCTTTTTACTTCTGGTCTTTAAAGTGAAAAAAGTAAATTTAATACTTGGTTACAAAATAATTATTTAATTATTCCACTTTATCTTTTCAGCGTTACATAATGTCATAGATTTTAAAATTGATATATTAATAAATTTAATTATTAATGTTTATATATTTATGTCAATTTAATCTTAAATTTAAAAATTTAACTTTCAACGTTTACCTATTATATAATTTGATCATTCGTTATAGTTTTATATATTTTTATGTCTGTTTTATTTAAAAGCTAAAAATAAAATTTATTGGCTAAATTTGATAAAAAATTGAAATACTCATGTAATACCCGAAAATTTTTACAAGAAGATATTATCCTTAATTTAGTAAAATAAGGACATAAAGTGACAAGAATAGGAAAATTGAGTTATGTCACTAGGAAGTATATTATGACATACTGATTCAAGAAAAGACTAAATTATAAAAGTGAGAAAAGTTTTGTGGCCCAATAGTAAATACTCAAAATTTGAAGGATTAAAGTGTAAAAATGAAAAAGTTGAAGGACTAATAGTGTAAATATTTTAAGGGTAGAATAATCTAGAAACCAAGGAAAATTGATGAATTAGGACCAAATTGAATAGGTAAAAAGTTATGAGGGACTAAATTGTAATTTTATCAAATTAAGTGATGACTCAAGAATGGAATTTTAAAATATCACAAAGAGTAAAATGATCAATTGGAAGAGAGAGAAATCTAGAAAGTAATGATGATGTTGGTGATATTTTATAATTATTTAATTATTTAATTAGATAATTATTATTTATTTAATATTTTAATAATATATTTTATTACTTTATTATTTTATTTAGCCTATATATGTGTGGGGGGCAAAAAAACATACACACCATCATCCATCTTTTCCATGCACTAACGTGAGAGGAAGAGAGAAAGAAAGAAAGTTTGCTTTCTTTATAATTTGGTTTTTCTATCAAAAATTCACCATTTTCACCCAAAAATCAAAAGAATTTTTATAGCTACCAAGAGAGAAAAATGTTAAGGAGACTATGGGAAATTATAATATCAAGTTGGATTCAAGAAATGGAAGCTAAAGGAGAGAGAAAATCAAAGATGAAGATTGAAATCAATAAAATAATACAAGAACATCATGATTTCAATATATTTTTAAGTTTGATATTATTGAAAAAGCATGGGATTAATGTTAATGTAGAGTTTCCTTACATATGGTTCTATGTTTTTGATATGTTAATGAAGAGAAAACAAGAGAAAGTGATGAGAAATAGTGTAAAGAACGAAAATAAGGGTGTTATAAACATGGTAAATAATATCTTGCACTAAAACAGTTTTGAACAGCAGCAGTAGTTTAACTTTGAAAAATCACCAAAAATTGTAGAAATCGAATTATAGGATGAATAAAATATGAAATTAAAGCTTATTAAGTATATTTTATTATAGAAGAAATTATGTAAGCAATGGAATTGTAAATCATAAGATATAATAAATTTTGTGAGACAAGGTCAGAATGAATTCGGGTTCCCCTGTTCTGACTTTGGAAAATCATAAAAAATTGGAGAAAACTAATTGTGGGATTAAATTTATATTTTTAGAAATTTGAATGAGTCTATTTTCAAGATAAATAAACGGTACCATCATTCGAATTCTGTACGAGAAGATAATTAATTTTTAGTGAAGAAAGGTCAGAACTGTTAGACAGCAGAATAGGGATAACTTTAAAAAAATAAACTGTACTTATTGGATTAACTAAAAATTCTTAAAATTTTATGGTAAGAAGATATGTGAGTCTAGTTTCAGGGAAAATTAGCGGATCTTGATTTGGAGTTCTCTATCTTAATATAAAAATAATTTAGTGACTATGATACGGATGGACAACTTTAAATATACATATAAGTAAATAGTGAAATTATAGATAATGTTACTTATAAGCATGTTATATACATTAAGGATGTGGAATGGAAAGGAGGAGGAGAAAAATATATATGAATATTCAGCTAGAATGGCTAATTTGCATGTTTTAAGCTTAAGGACTAAATTGAATAAAAGTAAAACTTTAGGGGCAATTTTGTAAAAATGTAAAAAATGACCAAATTAAAGGGAATGAATTGTTTTATTATCTAAATTAATAAATTGAATGAATTTGTCAAATTTAGATCAGGTGAAAATTGGGAAAATAGTAAATTACCAAAATACCTCTGAATCTTGATATTTCTGCAATTTTGCCAGGTAAGTTCGTATAACTTGAATTATATGCTTGAATACTTGAAAGGATCTAGCCCGGTTGAATTATATGCCTCTGAAACCCCGGTTGAACGAAAAGGAATTGACGGTAAAAAGGATCTAGCCCAGACGGGTGATCCTATCCTGATATAGCCTTCCCGAAGAATATGTGGAAAATGGATTTAGCCCGGACGGGTAATCCGAATTAGGGTCTCAATTTAGCTTGGTGGTAATTGGACCCAAGCTCATTAGAGTAATTGTCGTTGCGAGGATTTAGCTTTGGACCGGTAATCCCGACAATACTCTATGAGTTTATATTACTGAGGATTTAACTCGACCGGTAATCCCACTGTAAGGATGAGGTTCGCGGGAGTGTGCTCTCTGATATGAAATGTGTAAGACCATGGTTGAAAGATACCATGGCAACCTGATATGAAATGAGTAAGACTATGGTTGAAAGATACCATGGCAACCTGATATGAAATGTGTAAGACCATGGTTGAAAGATACCATGGCAACGTGACATGAAATGAATAAAACCATGGTTGAAAGATACCATGGCAACGTGACGGGGAAATGAATAAGACCATGGTTGAAAGATACCATGGCAACATGACAGGAAATGAGTAAGACCATAATTGAAAGACACTATGGAATCATGTCAAAGATAAATAAGACCGTGGATGGGAGACGCTATGACATTTATTGAACAACTGATATTCTGGTAATATGTATCGATGACGAATGGTTATATGAAATGGTTGTGTGAAATGTTTACAAGAACTGATCATATGGAAATATATGTACAAAATAGTTGTATAAAATAATTATGAAGATAGATAAACGAAATAAGTATAAGTACGCGGAATATAATTTATGTTAAGTTTGATATAAACTATTACCTAATAAATATACATAAAATATATGGAAATGATGGAACATGAAATATTGATATAATGAAATGAATGATATATACTTATGAAAACCAATAAGAGAATAATATGTTTTATGACATGTACATATATGATTATCTTTAATATGTTGATACAAGGAAATTATGTAAGTAAAGACAATTATTAAACTCAAGTGTGACATGTCGAGAAAATAAGTATATCAATGTTAAATTTATATGAAATATGTACTAGTATACTAACAATGTTGCTGTTTGATGCTTAGACAAGTCACAAGCTGTTGATTGAATGGTAATATATTTATTTATATGATGCATTGAATCAATAAGTATTTAATTGAAATTTTTTTAAGTGATCTGCAAATTCTAGTAATGCTCCGAAATTCTATTTCGATGGCGGATACATGTTAGGGTTGTTATAACCCAAAAGCCCCAAATCATAATTTTCACCTTTTCTTTAATTATCTGGTTCTCAGTGTTGGATAAGAAACTAATGGCTAAAATGACTCAATATTCGTTCACTCGTTCTTCATCGATTTCATAAAAGAATGCACTTGAATTATTCGACGTGGATTCAAGTGAGTTGCTCTTGTTATCATTTCCTATCTTTTTTCTTTTCTTCTACAATTATATACTCATAAAGCAAAACATATATATATACATACATAAATATACTATAGCAAAGTTATGATTAGGGATGACAATTATTTGTTAAAATTAACTATTTGCTAGTAGATACGAATAGATCCCTTGAATATCCATTATTCAAATCCGTATCCCTATAGTTGTAAAAATATCCTTTGATATCCTATTTGAATCTATTCATTACAAAATAAATACTTAGGAAATAAAAGTTAAAGACTACAAGAATAATTAAGTTAACTGAGTTTGATTAAAAATGAATATTTTATCTTACAATAGTTTTTGTAATTAAATAATGAAAAGAAATATATTTTTCGTCATGAAAATATTTATGTATTTTTGAAAAATGAATTCACGAAAATAACGTAAAATGTTTTACTTATAATCATTTAAACAAAACAAAATATTATATTTTTAGAAAATAATATTATTTTCCAAAAAATCATTTTCCGAAATTTATTTTCACTCAATCAAATAAACCCTAGATTTGATTGAATTTTACACTTTTAAGGAGTTAAAAGTTCTGAGCAGCCGAAAGTTAAACCGATGCTATTGTCGTTGCAACAGATGTTGATTTTCCCCTATACCACCAACAAGATTCTCACTTACTACACAAGTCAGAATAAAATCAACAAAATTGAAAATGGACACTAAAACTCATTCTAGTTTACAAAATCTTTTATCACTGTACAATGGTTATATACACACTGATTCACATTGCAAGTGATGATCTTCACACAATTTGTGAAACATTTCACAGCAAGATTGATTTATTAGAGTGTGTAATGAGATTTATAAATAAGGTGGCAGTGAATATATCTGCAGAAAAGCCCTTACCAACCATTTCCGTAGGAAGTTGCGTTGCCTTTGAGGTATAGCTGTTTTGAAGGAACCCCCGGATCATTACATTATAACAGGAGCTGTTAGGCAAACAGTCATTATCTCCCATGCTCCCAAACAACCTGTATGCTTCATCTGGCAATCCCTCTTTACACAGTCCATTAATCATTACACAATATATGTAAACATTTGGTTTTAAACCATTGTCTGAGAGTTGATGAAATAATTCCTTTGCAACTTCGATTTGCTCAGCTTTGCACAACCCATTAATTAGGATAGTATATGGGACAATATCAAGTTCCAACCCACTGTTTTGCATTGCTTGAAAAAGTTTCAATGCCTCTTTGAGATTACCTGTTTTGCATAAGCCATCTAGGAAAATCAAAAACGTTACTATATTTGGAACTTGTCCAGAAGCAAGCATCTTTCTAAGAAGTTCACAAGCAGTTGAAACTTTCCCTAACTGAAACATACTTTGCACAAGAGTGTTGTATGTGACAGTATTCGGGATTGGTCCCTTTTGAGATATTTCATGAAAGAGTTCCATTGCTTCGTCTAACCTCTTCGCTTTGCAATATCCATTGATCATGGTGCTGTAAGTAACTATATCAGGTGCACAACCCTTCTCAATCATCAAGTTGAAAACTCTTCTAGCTTTATCCATTTTGTTCTGCAAGCAATGGCCGTTGATTAATGCATTATGGGTAACAACATTAGGCTCAATGCCTCGCTTTATCATTGCGTCAACGATATCCTCAGCTTCAGAGACCATCCCTTCCTTGCAATGTGCATCAACCAATATACTATATGTAACAACATTGGGCTCAATGCCTTTCTTTCTCATTGTGTCAACGATCTCTATAGCTTTAGAAATCATTCCTTCCTTGCAAAGTGCATCGATCAATATATTATATGTGACAATATTAAGTGAAATATTGTTATCCACCATTTCATTCAAAAGCCTTGTTGCCTCCTCCAGCTGGCCCAAATTACACATACCATGAATTAAGCAACTGTAAGTAAAGATATTTGGTCTAATGCCTTTAACCTTCACTTCGGAGAAGAGATCGAGAGCCTCCTTCAACAACCCGTTCTTAAAAAGACAGTCAAGGATGGTACTATATGCTACAATATTAGGTTCAAAACCTCTGCTTTCCATCAGCCTTAGAAACCTAACAGCTCTACCAGTATTACCGGTCTTACACAACCCCTTAAGTACTGTACTGTAAACAATCAAATTAGGTTGATACCCTCTTTCAGTCATTCCATCGAACATACTAACAGCCTCAGAAATCTTATTTTGATTACAAAGTCCATTAATCAAGGTTGAAAAAGTTACAGCACTAGGTTCAAAACCTAACTTCAGCATTTTCCCCAAAACAGACAACCCAAAATCAATTCGACCTATTTGACAAAAGCAATTAATCAAGATGTTCAAAGAATAAACATCGTGGGAAACTCCCAATAATTCGATCCGTCTATACATAGAAACAGCAATGGCATAATGTTTCATCCTAACAATGGCTCCTAATAATTTATTAAATTCCACAATTGAAGGCTTTGGGTACTTTTCAATCATCTTATTGAACAAAATCAAAGCATGATCAACATTATCGAAGCGGTGGTCTCTTTTTCCCTTTCCTCTAACGGGCATGGACATGGGTTTCTTACTTAGGCCTTCGATGTCGGTAGCAATGGTGTTAGAAGAAGAAGAAAAAGAGTGGAAATTAGAAAGATGGCTTCCAGCATTAACAACCGAGCGAAGAATAAAAGAAGAAGGAAGCTTACCCATATCTTGAAGGTAAGCAAAATGGAAAACCAAAGAGAGCTGAGCTTGAAAATGAAACCTTATTTCGATTGTTTTGAAACAGCAGTAACAGAGAGCCTGATTTTCGTTGTTTTTTACTACTATTGTATCCTTTCTTCGGCGGTGGCATCCCCACAAAATCTACCAGAGATTTCAGCTTCCTCACCTTACTGTCTACTCGTGTGTCGATGGTAGATGGATGATTGGAAACATCAACGTTGGACACCTCTCCCATAGCCCTAACATTCAGGCCAAATTCACATTATCAGAGTTTCGGTTCCCACAATTAGATTAGAACAATAAGCAGCTCTAACAGAGTGGCCCAAAGCATCCACGTCCAAAGAATGGTTAGCTTTACTTAAGCCCAACTCAACTGTATCTTTATCAATTAGCTTCTTCTCTTTTGTTTTGTCCAACGACAAAATCAGTTTCCGAGTTGATTACTACTAGCTTTTTTTCTTTTTTTTTTCCCCTTCATCAACCCGCTTTTTCTTTTTTCTCTTAATTCACTTCATGTGCCTCTCTTTTTAATTTATAGATATATTTTATAATATTTTTGCTGCCTTTAAAAGTTGTAGTGGACAAATGACAATACATATTGACACTAAAACTCTACCGGCTACAACACTTTTGAAACAACTATACAATGCAGAGTTTGAAGATAGGAAACATTGACATGAAGTTTTTTTTAAAATTTTCAATATTTTTATGAATATCATTAATTAATTCAAGTTTATTCTACACTCTAAAATTTTATGATATTAATTTATATTTGTAGTAATACAAACTATCATAATTTTAAAAATAAACATTTATATTATTTAATTTTATTTTCTTAATAATAGTATTTTTCAAACATTATAAATTTAGTGATAAATGCACACCATAAAAAACTAATTAACATAATATTGAGTTATTATCATCTCACAATCAAATCGTAACTTAGTTGAATAATTATAAAAATCTTTCTTTTATGCTATAATTAAAAGGCTAATCGAGTTGGTGTTACCAATCAATCGAGTTCCAACTCAGTTGAGTAGTTGTAAAAAATAATTTATTTTATAAAATAATCAATATTATTATGAGGGTATTTTTTTGTCATTTTAAATTAGTAAAATCTAAAATAAAAAAATCATTTGATGGGATTCAAACCCAAAACACCATAATATTTAACATTTTATTTTATGATTTCAACGGAAGTTTGCTTTGTTTTTATATTATTTTAAAATATATATTTGTTAAATAATATCTTTCAACCACGTCCTGAGTGTGCCATAATCTTTGATTATATTTATTGACTGTATTATGTTCAGATCATATTTTTATACTTGGGTTCTAAATTATAAGATTCAAATTAAAAGTAATAAATAGCAAAATCTAACATAAACCACTGGTGATGGATTTAATTTGTCGAATCTTGGATTATGTTTCGTGATAAAATTAGGAAAATATAAGATTATAGATGGAATGCACAATACCTTGTTTGATTTATTTGCTTGAAATGAAAAATTCATGTATTCGGTTAATGAAATATAGGATTACCGGAAAACAAATTTTACTCTATTTTCATTCTTATAATTTTTTTACAAGTTCACTTCCTTTTAACATTTTTAGTCTTTAACTTTTTCATAAAATTTTACGGGTATAATTACAATTTTAAAAATTTTAAGAGTTTAATGATAATCTTTTAAAAGAACTAGGGTTTGATTAAAATTTTTAAAAATTTGTGAGATTAATGAGAATGCTTAAAAAATTAGGAGTGTTTAATTAAATCTTTCAAAAAATCCAAGAGTTTTTTTACATGGGATCCAAGCAAATACCAAATCCTAACACTATGGAGGAAGAAAAAAAGATTAGAGAAAAGAGGTTATGTATATTTATTTTATTTTGATAGATAAATTAGTAAAATAAAAATTTCTAATAATTATTTTCACTAAAGGACTTAGAAAATATAAATAATTTTTTTTCTTAAATATTGTTATATCAAAAGCTTGGGAACATCAAAGCTAACAGCTTTTTCAATGAACCAATCTCAATTTTAGCAATAGCTTCAGATGTCTCGTGCATGACTTCTGTGCTGCACTCTTTGAGAAATTAATTTTAGCAATAGCTTCAGATACATCACATTGTGCGGGAAGCCAATGCGTTTGGCCTTAGCAGGCTGCTGAATCCACCGGCTGCACTGGAGAGCATTCTTTGCAAGGACAGTACTGGGACTGCTGGGGATAGGCTGCATGGGTAATAACTTTCTGTAGTTTTTCCCTTCATTATTCTACCCCCCAAAAAAATCACTACCATTAAATCACCTTAATATTTATTTCAATTCCTTTTATTCTCAACTCATGTTTAGTTGTTCATACAAATGCCCCTGCTTTAAAATCCACAAGCAATATTGGATTTCCACTAATTTCTTAACATCACCACCAACAAGATCAAGAAGTTGCTAAGATCAAGATGAACAAGCTACACAAGTCAGAACAAAATCAACAATATTGAAAATAGACACTAAACCTCTTTCTAGTTTCCACAATCTTTTATCACTGTGCAATGGTTATGTACAACTGATTCACATTGCAAGTGATGATCTTTACACAATTTGTGAAAAATTTCAGAGCAAGATTGATTTATTAGAGTGTATGATAAGATCCATAAACAAGGTGGCAGTGATTATATCTGCAGAAAAGCCCTTACCAACCATTTCCATAAGAAGTTGCGTTGCCTTCGAAGTATAGCTGTTGCGAAGCAACCCCCGAATCATTACATTATAACAGCAGCTATTAGGCAAACAGTCATTATCTCCCATGCCCCCAAACAACCTGTATGCTTCATCTGGCAATCCCTCTTTACACAATCCATTAATCATTATACAATATGTGTAAACATTCGGTTTTAAACCAATGTCTGAGAGTTGATGAAATAATTCCTTTGCAACTTCGATATGCCCAGCTTTGCACAACCCATTAATTAGGATAGTATATGGGACAATATCAAGTTCCAACCCACTGTTTTGCATTGCTTGAAAAAGTATCAATGCCTCTTTGAAATTACCTGTTTTGCATAAGCCATCTAGCAAAATAAAAAACGTTACTATATCTGGAACTTGTCCAGAAGCAAGCATCTTTCTAAACAGTTCACATGCAGTTGAAACTCTCCCTAATTGAAACATATTCTGCAAGAGAGTGTTGTATGTGACAATATCCGGGATTGGTCCCTTTAGAGATATTTCATGAAAGAGTTCCATTGCTTCGTCTAACCTCTTAGCTTTGCAATATCCACTGATCATGGTGCTGTAAGTAACTATATCAGGTGCACAACCCTTATCAATCATCAAGTTGAAAACTCTTCTAGCTTTATCCATTTTGTTCCGCATGCAATGGCCGTTGATTAATGCATTATGGGTAACAACATTAGGCTCAATGCCTCGCTTTATCATTGCGTCAAAAATATCCTCAGCTTTAGAGAACATCCCTTCCTTGCAATGCGCATCAACCAATGTATTATACGTGACAACATTGGGCTCAATCCCTTGCTTTCTCATCATGTCAACGGTCTCTACAGCTTTAGAAATCGTTCCTTCCTTGCAAAGTGCATCAATCAATATATTATATGTGACAATATTAAGTGAAATATTGTTATCAACCATTTCATTCAAAAGGCTTGTTGCCTCCTCCAGCCGGCCCAAATTACACATACCATGAATTAAGCAATTGTAAGTAAAGATATCTGGTCTAATGCCTTTAACCTTCACTTTGGAGAAGATATCGAGAGCCTCCTTCAACAACCCGTTCTTACAAAGACAGTCAAGGATGGTATTATACGCTACAACATTAGGTACAAAACCTCTGCTTTCCATCAGCCTTAGAAACCTAACAGCTCTACCAGTATTACCGGTCTTACACAACCCCTTAAGCATTGTATTGTAAACAATCAAATTAGGTTGATACCCTCTTTCAGTCATTCCATCGAACATACTAACAGCCTCAGAAATCTTATTTTGATTACAAAGTCCATTAATCAAAGTTGAAAAAATTACAACATCAGGCTCAACACCTAACTTCAGCATTTTCCCCAAAACAGAAAACCCAAAATCAGTTCGACCTAATTGACAAAAGCAATTAAGCAAGATGCTCATAGAATAACCATCGTGGGAAACTCCCAATAAATCGATCTGTCTATACATAGAAACAACAATGGCATAATGTTTCATTCTAACAATGGCTCCTAATAATTTAGTGAATTCCACAATTGAAGGCTTTCGATACTTGTCAATCATCTTATTGAACAAAATCAAAGCATCATCAACACTATCGAAGCGATAATCTTTTTTCCCCTTTCCTCTAACAGGCATGGACATGGGTTTGTTACTTAAGGCTTCGATGTGGGTAGCAATTGTGTTAGAAGAAGAAGAAAAAGAGTGGAAATTAGAAAGATGGCTTCCACCATTAACAACTGAACGAAGAATGAAAGAAGAAGGAAGCTTACCCATATCTTGAAAGTAAGCAAAGAGAGGTGAGGTTGAAAATGAAAGCAGAAATGGCGGCGGCAGCAGCAGAAGAAGTGCAAATTTTGGGTTGCGAAGTGGTGTTTAGGGGAGCGTAATTGGCCATGTTTAAGCTTTCCAGCAAAAAGATTTGCGCTTTTTATTTTAAGAATATAAAGAAGCATTAAATACCTCTTTTAAAATTAAAGCAACCTTTCTTTGATTAATACGTACAACTATTGAAAGGAAATATTATACTTTAATTTTGGCACTTGAGTAGATTACCTGAATAAATTTAAATTAAATAATTTTAACTAAATCTTATGATACTGAATGATATGATACGCATGCGAAATAGGATTGTAATTTGTCTAAGTTGCGGATTTAACCTAAATTTTTAGATGAATATTAATTGAAAGGAGAAACAACGAAAATAAATTAGTTGTCACAAAAAGAAAGATGAACCAACTAGTAAAGAGTCAAGTAGAGAACAAATTAGGGCTTCTTGGATGGAAAGAAACTATCATTGAACCTCAAGAACATGCCTCAATCATATATGGAAAAACAAAACACAAATAGATTTGTTAAAATAAATGTTAAAGACAAAAGCAAACTGTGTTGTGCAAGAATGTTTGAAACAACATAAAAAAATTAAAACTCTTAATTTTGATGTGTTTTTTTATGGAACGAGATAAGAGAACGTCTTTCTTAAAGCAACTTTAACCTAGAACGAAAATTAATAAAATCAGCAAGCCAAAACAACATGAATTAACTTAAATAAGCAAGAAACGATAAATTAATGATAGAAAAAAAGAGATAACGTCCTAAGAAGCCTTGGAAACATTAAGAATATATAATAATAATTCTTATTTACTAACATAGTTAAAAAAAAAACCTTAAAATTCTCAATATTAGATTGCACACTTACTAACTAAGGAAAAAATTTAAATTTCAAATTTTACACATTGTATAATTTAGTCCTTCGTTCAAGTTTTATATTTTCTTTATGACCATTTCACTTAAAAACAATAAAACAAACTTATCAACTAAATTTGATAAAAAAATACTAAAATGAAAATACCCAAAAGCTAATACTTCAACCATACTTTTTTTCTATATAGATACTTAAAACTATATTTCATTACTCAAATCATCTCAAATATTAAATCTGTTAAAAAAATTCTAATCAATAATAAGAAGTCACGTCTTATGTCCCTTTATTAATTAAAAAAAAGTCAATTGAACTTTTATAAATTTATTCCAATTGAGTTTTAGTTCGTTTGACATCGACCTTATTGTCAGTATACGAGAAAATGAGTTCGCTTCGAGTACACTAAAATACATTTATCGTTCAAGTTAAAATATTATGAATAATTCTAAACATTATATCAATAAAAAAAATTATTATTATTTTTAATAATCTCATTATAAATTCGATCATATTTACTTCACAAAATTACCTATAGCCCTTCCCATCCTCAGTATTAAGGTGCTGAAAGCTTCGATTTTTCGACAGGTTGAAAACATTGTCCATTTATCTCACTCCTTTGCAAATTCGAACTAAAGGGTAAGTAAAACAAATGAGCTCTTCTCGGTTCTTTCGCAACGAGCCTTTTGTTTTCTTCCATGAGTTTCATAAACCATCCTTGTGAGGCATAAATTCCTATCATCTTTGGCTGATGAAATATGGGCTTTACTCCTTTGTATATGTAAACTTTGAGTATTTGTTTCATCATCTCATAACTCCTGCAAATACTTTGCATGAAGCCATGAACAATTTAGCATAAACATGGGCATGTTGCAGATGAATAAGAAGTCAAACACTTGACTCTCAAACTTGGAAATATTCTGATAAACAGATGCATGAAGCACTGTAACCTTCCTTGAAACACGAGCATTTTCAATCTCTTGCCTTGCATATAAAAGTTCACCGTCACGTGCTGAAGATCGTCTTGGCCTCTATTGCCAACAAAGAAGTAAGTGAGAAATCTAGAATCTTAGCTGAATCTTGTAGCTTAATTGAGACCTTGGACATGTATGCTTACCGAAGAGCTAGAAGAATCAATACTCTGAAGCAATAATGAATTCGTCTGGGATACATATATGGTTGATCCAATTTGCAATGGTTTAAGATTCCTATGTTGTGCTCCAATAGAAGTTTCGGCCGTGCTCGGTGAAGATAAGTTGGCACCCGACAATGAGCTAGAAGTCCCTGAACTAAGGTTCGAGTTTTGCAGGCCTTCAGCACTAACTATAGCCGATATAAATGGCACAACACCACCGTAATCAATGGTAGCTTTATAATCGAAGAAGCAGTGGCTTTACAATTTGATTTCGACCTCTAGCAAAGAAGAGAAGGTCCGAATCATAGTTTCAGTTGCAGAAAATTTCAATTCTACCATGCTTGTGGGTTTGAACTTGTTACGGGGTTTGGAACAAGAAAGTTATCACCTTTTGGAATGGAACAGAGAGATTCCTAGACTTTAATCAAAAGTAAAAAAAATATCACGTGTTGCCATTCAATTGACTAATTTGTTATTAGTTTAAATAATTTATAGTGACTAAATTAAGAAAAAATTAGAGTGACCAAAATAGAACAAATTCTATTTTAGTGTGACATTGGGTAAAATTTACCCTTTTATAATGTTATTAATATGGTTCAACTTTTCAATTAACATATTACATGGTTATATTTAATTGAAAACCCTAAAAGTCTTTTTATTTCTTTTAGGTTTGGGTGTTTTTAAGATAATAGTTAAATTTCAATTTTAGCCCTAAACTATTTTGAAACTTGAGATTTAATCTATATACTTTAATTCTTGACATAGTTTAGTCCATTTACTTTTATAATGCCATTCATAACTCTAAATAGTTAATAATATTAACCGTTTTAATCAAAATACTAGTATCAATTTTTCTTAAGAACACAATTTTAATAAGAAAATTATTTTATCATGATGAGTTTGATAAAGAAACTTAAAGAGGGTAACAACTAAACATGAATTTTTAAAATGGAGAAATAAAAAATTAAATTCTTAATAATAAAAATAAAAATTAAATTCTAAATGTACAAAATGTATAAGGACTTATAACATAATTTAATCTTTAAATATTTATTGTATAGAAGACAAATAAATAATTGACGGGAAGAATTATGATAAAAGATGGTTGGTTGTATGTCACCGTTTTGTGGATATTTTCATTTTCTTGTTTATTGCGATTTCGACTCTTGCTTTTTCTGATTTGACAACCATTGGCTGTAGAAATAACTCACCGCTCAACTCATTCGTTATTATCTTCTAGAGAGAGAGAGAGAGAGGATGAGATGAATAGAATTTATAAATCTGAAGAGTTTATTTTGTTAAATTATTTAGATTAGGATTAAATTGATAAAATGTAAAAGTGTTAGAGAATTAAATGTGGTACTATACCAATTAAAAAAAGACTATAACATCATTTTTGTTATCGATTTAAGGGAGGGTTTCTAAAATAGAATCGATCGAAAATGATACTAATGAAATTAGATTTTTTTTTTTGTAATTTGATGACCAAAGCAGAAATACGTTAATAGTTGTGTGATTATTTATGTAGTTTATTTTGATATTAAAAAAAAAATCTATACTATTAATAAAACTTTTGATTGAATTAGTGTCACGAATTAACTAAATACTAATTCGCTTATACTATTAATAAAACTCCCGACGGAGTTGATGTCACGAGTTAACCATATATCAATTTAGTTAGAAAATGACCAATATACATTTTTATTAAATGATTACTATTATTATTTTGATGACCTTTGTCTTTTTATACTTTTATATAGTTTTAAAATAAAAGAACTAAAATTAATATGTCAATGGATGGATTTTTTAAAAATTAACTTTTAACATAAAATATTTTCTCTCAGCAAATTTATCTACATATACTTACTACTAATAAAACCCATAACGAAGTTGGTGTCACGAGTTAACTAGGTATCAACTTGGTTATGAAATTACCAATATACCCTTTTATTAAATGATTACTATTATTATTCTGGTGACCTTTTTGTCTTTTCATACTTTTATATAATTTAAAATAAAAAATCAAAATTAACATGCCAAAAGATTAAACTCATGTTTAATGCATTTATAAATAAATTCTTTACCACTACATATGGTGAGATTCGAATCAAAACTAATGACATAAGTAAAAATTTTAATTTACCACTCGAAAAATCTTTATTTTAATATATTTTTACATTTTAATTTTAATTATAATTATTCACACTTTATTACTTTCATATTAACTACTATTAATAATATATTTAATTGAGTTGGTGTCACGAGTTAACTTGACATCGACACAAGATTGATAACAACATAACGATAAACAATTAAATCTATTGTTTTAATTTTAATATCATACATATTTCATTTGTAAATAAACAACCATCCTAAACAATTGTCGATATTTAATATTATTAATATGATTTATATACGTATTTCAATTTTCTTTTACGTACGCATTAAATTATTAGTTCCAAACATTATGTTTTATTATCTATTATATGTTATTTTTAAACACATATCGTATTCTAAATTAATGATTTCCACATATACGCCGTAGGCTTAAGGTAGAATTTTTGTTAAGGGATTGGAATTAAATTTTAATTTTTACGATAGTACAAATGTAATTTCACTATTTAAATAGCCTATATCTTTATAATTTTTAAAGGATTAAATCAAAATTTTATCATATTTAAGAAGGGGCCAAAGTATAATTTTACTTTTATTAATTTAAAAATTTTTAAAAATTAAAGGACCTAAATAAAAAATTTTCTATTTTAGGGACCCAGGATCTTTGCCAGCCTCGAGCTATGCCTACATACGCGTGTGATAAAATTTTTAGTTAAACATAAAAAAGTATAGCTAAGGACTCGAGACCTTTACTAGCCTCTAGCTATGAACCTCCGTATGCGTGTGATAGAATTTCTATTTAAATATAAAAAAGGAGTATAGGTGTGACGTTTTGATTAGCTAGCACCACATGATCTAAAAAGGAACGGTGTTACAAACATGGGGGGTTAGGTTAGAGAGAAGGAAAGTTGAAGTATCAATGTGGGTAAAAATAAATATTAATGTGAGAGAAAGTGACAAGTTTAGGGGCTAAAAGTAGAATTAAACCATTTTATATTTTTATAAAGTAAAAGAAAGGAAAAGAAAAGCAAAAAAGGAAGAAGAAAAAAAAGATGGGTCATAGGGAAATGTGAAGAACGCGTCATGTAGTTAAAGCAAAGAACGCGGCGTATATCGGATGACCCTTCTTCAATCTTACACTTACTTTCTTTGTCTCCTCCTCTTGTTTCTCTCTTACAATCTCACTTTCTTTCTTTCTTTTTCTTCCTATTTTTGGCCTTCTCTTGGCCACTGTGTCTTCTTTTAACAACAAACAACATATATAACCATATTATATACATACATACACAAGTTCTTTCCTTCTAAGGAAGCCATGACTGGCAAAGAAATCCTCCACAAGATGAAGGTATCCCCTCTCTTTTCTGGGTTTTCTTTAAATACCTTTTTGTTTATAGTTAAACTTTCCATGATCTGTTGTGTGAATATGAATATATGTATGTATTGAAGAAATGGGTTATGATTTTTCTTTGAAAGAACCCATTTGCTGCGTCTTGAAGTGATTGATTTAGGATTTATTATATATGGGGTTTGATTATGATTTTTTTCTTGGAAATTGGAGTAAATTGTTTCCAAGAACTAGTTTGTGTGAGGAATTGGATGTTTTTGGATGATTTGACCTCAATAATTTCCCAAGAAAATGAAATTGTTAAAAGTTTTTAATCAATTAACTGCATTTTGGAAAAGAATTAACCCATTTCCACCACAATGCTTTACGGTTGATGGCATGTTTTTCTTCATCAATGGCGATTTCTAGGAAACGTTGTGTAAATTTACTGCTTATTGAGCTGTTTATATTGATTTACTGCAGGAGAAAGTTCAAGAAAAAGTTGGCTTAAACCCTTCTAGTAATGCTGAATCTGGAAAAGGGAAGAGTAAGATGTCGAAGAATATAACGCATGGTTATCATTTAGTGAAGGGGAAAGCGAATCATCCAATGGAAGACTATGTTTTCGCGGAGTTTAAGCAAGTCAATGGCAGTGAGCTCGGTTTATTTGCCATATTTGATGGCCATTTGAGCCATGTTATTCCCGATTATTTGAAGGCGAACTTGTTTAACAATATCTTGAATGAGGTAATCTATAATAAGCTGGATCTTACGGTATCTTTTTCCTATGCATTGACAGTGTTTTGCTTGTAGTTTTAACTAAGCGCCTCTGTTTCTTTTTGTGTGAGCAGCCCGACTTTTGGACGGAACCAGAGAATGCGATTAGGAAAGCGTATCGTTTAACGGATACAAATATATTGGAACAAGCCATTGATTTGGGCAAAGGGGGTTCAACGGCAGTGACAGCAATATTGATCAACTGCCAGAAGCTGGTAATAGCAAATGTTGGCGATTCCCGGGCTGTGATTTCTAAGAATGGTGTGGCTAAACAGCTTTCAGTTGATCATGAGCCCGCTTCTGAAAGGGAGAGCATTGAAAATAGAGGCGGTTTTGTTTCGAACTTTCCAGGTAATGGGTGCCTGATCTTTTGGGGATGACGCTCTAGGTTACACCATCTTTTTCTGATATTGTTTTTGTTTCAGGGGATGTCGCGCGTGTTGACGGTCAGCTTGCGGTGGCGAGAGCATTTGGTGACAAGAGTTTAAAGAAACATCTTACTTCGGAGCCAGATGTGAGCATTGAAACAATCGACGAAGATACCGACCTCATAATATTGGCTAGTGATGGTTTATGGAAGGTAAGCCCTATCTAATCACATTTTTCTTTTATTGAACCTGCGTGTTGAACCTGAAATTTAATGGTCCGTTCCTTAAATTGCAGGTAATGTCAAACCAAGAAGCTGTCGATGCTATCAAAGGCATTAAGGATGCTCGATCTGCTGCGAAACACCTAACTGAGGAAGCTGTTAAGAGAAACAGCAAGGATGACATTTCCATCATTGTTGTAAAATTTTAGTGATCTGTAAGTGTGGCAACTTCACCTGTTTCCGTATGATAACGAACTCTTTTTGTACCTTTCTTATGTTGGATAGAATGTTATGCATATTTTGTGTGGTATCCTAAGCTTTCTATACATAGGCAAACTGTAATGAAGGAAACTAAAGTTGAATTTGTAGCATTGGAACATAATATTCTACCAAGCTTTCAATCGCTTTAGCGGTTCAGCTGATTGGATACGTAATCCGCCATTAAATTTCAAATTTGTTCTTGAACAATCTGAATTTCCTTCAGATGTTATCCCTTAGGTTCCCTTGGATAATTGAGTTTTAGTTCCGATACCTGATGTTGTTATAAAATCCTTCATCATAGTATAGTAAGTTATGTTTTGGTTCTTAAGATTGGTAGCATAAGCTGATTATGTCTGCAATGACTCCTTTCGATTGCGGGCAAATGCATCCGATTAACTGAGCTTGGATTTTTTGACTTGAGAAGAAGGCTGTAACAAGCCATCACTGAACCCTATCTTCCCATGGCAACCTCTTCTTCCTCTTGGTCATCTTCCCTGTCATTGTCAAGTTCTTGAGCTATGAAATCCTTATTTATGGCATCTCTGAAACCTGCAGCTTCCATTGCAGGAGAAGGAGATATAAATAATGGAGAGTGGTAATGAAATGTTGAAATCAGAGTAAGATGGAAGTGGAAAAAGTTGGACCACAAGCTAACATTAATTTGTCTCTCATGTTTGCTTTATGCAGTTCAGGATTTAATCCAAAAAGAAACAGATGTAAGATAACATTAATTTAACAAATCCTAACAGTCAACTACCTATACCTATACCCAAATTCTTAATTAACTATTAGTGTTGTTAAGTTATCGGATAATTACTTCCTCTCATCTTAAATAAAAAAATCATTATCTAGAGGATTATTATTATTATTATTTAGTTTAAATCATTCTCTGTTTTTCAAAAATCTGATGTAATATCAGATCTTACATGTGTCGTGGACGAGGACAATTTGATGTAGAACTATTTGCTTGTATTTTTCTTACAAAAATTGTGGTAATTTACAAATATTTAGAATTGTGCTGGCATTGTAAGCATTGCAATTGTTCGTTAGTATTTAAATTATACTACCGTTGAAGGTAAAGCAATTGTTTGAAATTAAGCTAATCTCGAACGCCATAGAAACTATTTAGTACTATACTAATGTAATAAAGCTAGCTACCGCTCGATGAATAATCTTTAGTGAAATGAAAATGAACCCTTGGTGGAAGGTTGCTTTTACCGTGGATACCTTGATGAGTCATACCGTGGATAGTACTATTGAACTGATTCCAAGCTTAACTTAAAATTTTTTTAATTGGTATATTGATGGATAATGCTTTCGTCTGTCTTATATGAACTTCACTTTGTAGTTTGATGGGTGGTAGTCATTGACTCGAGAATAAACAATGCCTTATGAGATTATTGAAATTCATGCCATTTATCTTTTTTAACAATGTGTTAGGCGTTGGTGTTTCTATTCATAGTTGACTTGTATAAATTTCACTTTCTGATTTAGCGAGTAGTGTGTCTATTGGCTCAACAATCGAGGAATATATAATGCATATTATCATGAGTTGTATAGTTGTTGATTGAACGATCTAGAGTTATAGTTTTGGAGATATATACGTCTCACTTTTGCAGAGAGCTACTAAATGGTTCACGGAGGGATCCTACTGTCGATTTTTGGAGATATGTCTCATCTCCATGGAGAGTGACTAAATGGTTAATGGAGGGCTTGATTGTCGATTTTTGGTGCTATGCTTCACCTCTGTGGAGCCCAACTGTTGATTTTTGGAGATGTGTCTCACTTTCATGAAAAATTGTAGAATGGTTCACGGAGAGACCCAACTAATCAAATTTTAGAGATATGTTTCACCTCCAAAAAGAGCCACTAAATGATTCACAGAGGGGTTCAAAGTTGCCACCGTTGGCCTTATGACTTAAGATTAAGCATGAATGTGAAAAGTTGAGAAACCTAAAAAATTGCTAAACTAAAATTTGAATTTTAACAAAACATAACTTCTTAGGAAAATTAAATGGTTAAAATTATAGTTTATATTTTTTTAATTTAAAAATAATAAAAAGTACAAGTACAATGTTATGTAATATATTAGATGATGTGGCAATTTCACAAGTTATTGACAAGTGTTTAGCATTGCCATATTATCTTAGTTGGTAATTAATTTTGATGTCTAAATATATAATTTGAAGCATATATATATATTTATATAAAATATGAGATTTATGAAATAATAGACTAGTGTTAAATGTGATAAAAGACCATATTAATATTATCAAAATAAGTCTATAACTTAATTGTTTTAATTATAAATATGAAAATTTAGAATAAATATTTATTAGAGAAGAATAAGAGAATAGAAGGAATGGTAAGAGTGGGAAAATGTTTAAAATGTGGAGTCACTTTGATTTCTTATTTACCTTTGCCTCTCAGTCTCAATGCTCTTAACCTCTTCCTTCCATCATTCATTTTCTCCTCTCTTTTGCACTATCCTTCCCCCTACTTCTTTCCCACCAATATTTTATCTTTCTCTTCAACAACTTCAACAAAAAAAAAAAAAAAAAAAACCTGAAATTGGAGAAATTAGGTTTATAAAATAAGAAAAAATAAACTAAACTATAAATGATTGATACCTCTAATTCTTCAAAAGGGGTTGAAGTGAAGAACATTTTTAAAGTTTGGAGTGCCATCCCACTCCAACGATTCCCACCATTTTGTGTATGACCTGATAGTAAGAGAAGGTGGAGCATATGCAAATGGCTGCCCATTGCCAACAAGGGGAACAAATGGAGGAATTCTCTTCAGTTTATCACAGCCATTAAAAACTTTGATATCCTCGAGAGAATCACAAACCATCACTCCACTCTTGCTGCAAATGCTCTTCAAATTTGGTAATTCCTCTAGTCCCAATTTTCTCAATTTGGGAAGATGGAATTTGATTAATGCATCACTCCCTTTTTCTTCAACTTCTGATGTTGCTGCTCCCAATATTTCTACTATCTCATCACATTCTGACACCCAAATTTCTTCCAGGTTTTGGAGGTTTGGAAGCAACCAATGTGGAAGCAACGTCTTCATACTCCAGCATCGGGCTATAATAATTACCCTAAGATGGGAAAAGGTGGCAGACGGAGCCAGTGTTGATGTTGTTGCTGAACCAATTCCTGCATCTTTCATAATAAGGGCACTCAGCTTTGGCAGATATTGAAGACTCAACAACTCGAGGCTCTGAAATGGATGAGCGGAAGAAGAGGCAAAAGGGGACAAGGAAACAACACACTCTATCCCTCCACACCACCTAATACTACAAACCCTCAAGTCAATCGCATTTTTGAAGGAAGAATTATCATCGACTAAGCTTCTCAAATAGTGGCAGTTAAAAATATTCAACTCTTGAATTTCAATTGGGTGCATAATTAACTCACCTTCCCAATTATCGACTCCTCCAATTGTTAATCTTTTATCTCTTGTAGAATGGATATATAACTTACCCACCACTAAATTGTACTTGATGAGATTTTTCTTATTTTGTTGCATTGAGGAGATGAACTTATTAAATTCATTGATGTCTTCGAAACATCCGGTTAAGCACTCCAACTTCTTCAATGGTTCCATCTCCTCTGCTTTTAGACTTATTTTTTCTTTCTCCACACCTAAACACAAGTGCTGAAGGTGAACGAGTTTTGGTAAAAGTCCAGCGGGTATCCCTTTCAGAGTGAACATATTTTCAAGATCAAGATATCTTAACTTTATCAACATATCTATGCCTTCAGGGACTTCCTCAATGTTAGTCATAGAGAGATCCAACTTCTTCAATTCCTGAAGCATCGAAAGACATGGCAGATCTTTTAATTTATAACAGCCACGAAGCAACAATGTTGTGAGGTTCTTTAGTTCAGAGATGGAATTTGGTAAACTCTCGATCTTTGTAAAGGACAAATTGAGAACACTAAGACAAGGCATGTTTGTGAAGAAAGAATTTGGGATCTTCTTTATAAGGTTCTTCTGCAATAACAAGGTTGTGAGCAGTTGGCATTTTGTGGGCAGCACATCTACGGGAAATTCCGTTATGGAGTTACACATAAGCGATACTTTCTCAATATCTGGACTCCATTGCCCCCTTTTAGGTAATTCTTTTAATTGCAAGCCTGCTTGTACTATATATCGAGGATTCATACTTGTGATCGACAATGCCATGTCTCTCACTGCATCATGCATCTTTACGCCTAACCGACCAAGTTTAGTGATAATATTTTCCAACAAGCAGTTATCTTCTAACTTCTTCAAAATAACATGGCCCTTGTCTTTCATCTCTTGTCTTGTACCCATATCATCTATGAATCCCTCTTCAATCCAGCACTCAATTAGTTCATCCATATCAATTTCAAAATCTTCGGGATACACTGTACAATACAAAAAACAATGTTTCGCTTGCTTGTCCTTTAAGTGATCAAAGGTAAATTTTCAAGCGCTCGATTACCTCAGCTTCCACTCCTTCCACTTTTCCTATTCTCTCTTTCAATTCCCCGAGTGCATTTTTCCAAATAAGAGGGTTATCTTCTCCTTTCAATGTACCAGCTACCACGATAATTGTAAGAGGTAAACCCGCACATTCCTTGACAACAAGCTTCAAAGTAGGCATTATAGTTGGACTTTGAGCTATGTTAGGTCCAACTTTATTCAAGAATAGTATCAATGCCTCTTCTTCTGAAAGGGGCTTCACTTTTATCACCTTACAACCCATATACTTACAGACATGCTCTGAACGGGTTGTCAACACCAACTTGCAGCCATTGCTGCCACTCGGCTCGGGGATCCCAACTTCCTCTAGAGAGACTTTATCCCACACATCATCTAGGATTAGAACATGCTTTCCTTCGTTATTCAGCATTTCTGACAATATTGCTGCTCGTCTTAGCTTGTCTCCTTCTCTGGGCCAATTCTTCAACTCCAAAGAACCTGCAATATCATCTTGTACCTTCATTACATTGAACTCCTTTGATATGGTAACCAGATTACCCTTTCGAATCTTTGTTGCTTTAAAAGATCATTGTGGATGTGCTTCATGATAGTGGTTTTACCCACACCGCCCATCCCCCAAACCCCAATGTTGCTCACCTCCTCCTGCATCAAACATGCCCAAATTTCATTTCTGACAGCTTCCTCTCCAACTAATTCTGATGTTGGCAGCGGCAACCCAGCACTTGGACCATCAATGGCAAGACCTTCAGACGCATTAGGAGCTTTATCAAGAAATCCCTTCATTTCTCGACTCTTTTCATCAACCAGCTTCCCGTTGCAAGCACGACAGAGATATTTCCGTTCCTGACTTTGTTTTCAACAACTTGTGCTTCTCTAATCATCTCTTTCACATCTTTCAACCAATTTTCAACTCCCTTCTTTGGTATCTTCCCCAGAGGACGAAGAAGCTCTGCTTTCAATTGCAGCTCTATATCTTCCATTTTGCAATTCAATTCATCTCTCATCCTCTTGAAGTTTCTCACATAATCGTTTATCTTTCTGTGGTATTGCAAGTATTTACAAACAGGAGTTCCAAGACAATTTGCAATACCAACAACAGGCTCTACATACTCCATTGCTATGTCCCTGCATGCAATCATATACAACAGTAGCAGATAATGAAAACCTGTGAATGTATTGGCTGAAGTATTGATATATCAGTGTAAGCATGAAAAGGAAACATGAATGCAAGTTTCAAGCAATGGCGTTCATTAGATGGAGCTATGGATGGATGGCAGACAGAAACATGATGAAATTCTGGTCACCAGAATCAAGCTCTTTATGTATATAAAATGATAGATTCAAGTGTGCAAGAGTTCATTACAGAAAATAAGAGGTAAAATGTTCAACAGTCTGAGATTTCAACATTATATTGCTTCTGGGTAGTTCTTTTTGTATTAATTTCTATATATGATAGATTATGTCTGCTATCCTGTCTTAAAATCTAAAACTGTTGATAATCAGTAGAGGAAATCATTGCCTTATTATCTGACTTAGTGGCTGAAAAGTGTTGAGAGATTAGAACTGAAAATGAAGCAGTGAAGTTGACTTCGTTGACTATCATACAAAGCTAGCTGCAATAACAGTAGCAGATAATCAAAAGCAAAGAAAAGCATGTCATGAATTAAGCAAATGAAAGAAAATTAACTTGACTGGATGCTTGAAAATTAGCGATAGACCTTGGAGATGGAAACAAATTAAAAGCAGTGAAGAAGAAAGAATGTTGTGGGTAAGAAATAAGAAGAGAGTGAAGATAAAAACAGGGAAATTATGAAGCCAGTTGTAGGTTCCACAAAGGCAGAATTATTAGTAAGAAATCCTATTTTTATTACTTTTTCTTTTAGCTTTTTTCTTTGCTGTCTGCCATTACAGATGTCATTATAATTACTCTTATTATCAATTTGATATACGGCATAGGATGAAATTATAATTATAATAACTTTATAAAAGTTTTACTTTATATAAATTATAATTATTAGGTAAATTTATAGTTTCTTAAATATAATATGAGCTAAAAAAATTATTATCAATAGTGTTAATTGTTATGCCAGACATAATTTGAACTGGACTAATTGGTTAAAAGCCTTTTTAATTTTGGTGTTGAAGGAGAATAAAAATAAAATAATAAACAATAAGGGTTTACAAAGAAATTAACTTTATTTAAGATTTTGTGCCTCTAGGCCCTCTACACTATCACGCAGCACACATAGAGCTTAGTTTCAGCAACTAATCAAAATGAAAAATTTACATATAAAGTCTTTAAAAATTTTAAGTCATTACATTTTAGTCCAGTCTTTGCCAATATGTTAGCGACATTTGTAGAGTATCGTAGCAAATGTCTTATTTTATAATTAATTTATTTTTAAAATCATGTCGTAATTAATTATTTTTTATGATTTGGATTAAAATCCTTAAATTAAAAATATACATTTTTCTATTTTATAAATAATTTTGAGTTTTTTACATAAAAAAATTATTTTAGCAAAGTTAGACTATTAACTATTAGATAATAAAGTATGAGTATTTTGGTTTTGGTTACTACATTGGTTTTTACTTCTTAATTTGCTAAGGAATAAAATAATTAATGTGGGTTGAAACATATGTAAAGGGTAGAATGTGGGAAATGGAATGTCCCAATGAATTTTATTGACATTTGTGTTTGAAATTATTTTTAATTTTTAATATTTAGTTTTAAAATAAATTAAATCTATTGCTAAACAACTAACAACATTTTAAAACTAATTTTAATTTTTACAATTATTTTTGGAAGAAATTTAATTGTTTCTATAATTAAGAATAAAAATTAGAGTTGTTTAATTCTGATCACACAAAAAATTAAATATTTTAGTTATGAATTATAAATTTATTTAACAACATTTTAAATAATTATTTTTAAAAATACATTATTAAAAATTTTAAATTTGTTTTAAATTATGGCACGTTGTTGGTGGATCAATCTTTGCATTTCCATTTGCATGTAATGAGCAAGGAAGCTATGAACAAGTAATGAGCAAACTATATGTTGCATATGCTTGTGCCATAGTATAGTGCTGAATAGGATACTCAAATGATTAACTGAATTGAATTATTTAAAATGTAAATAATTTTAATCGTTAATTAAATTAAATTTTTTAAATACATTAATCGAATCAAAATATTTATGTAAGTTAATTGAATTACCGAAATTTATATGTTTTTGTCTTTTGGTTCAAATATGTAGAAAACATAGAAAAAATACATTGCTAATATGCTTTAAATGGAGGTGAAAACTTCAAATGAGATATTAGAAACACTAGATAAATCTTGAAAGTTAACATCCAAACACTACATATATTATATATTATATATAATATATATTGGTTAATTCAATTAATTACTCGATTTTGAACTGATAACCGAAATTTCAAAAAATCATTAATCAACCTTCAACCAAACTAAATTCGGCCACCGACTGATTAATCAAATTAGATTGATTCGGTCGTTTAAATCGATTTGAACCGAATTGTGAACACTCCTAGTGGTGAATTACATTAAAAGCAACAAGCAAGTTTACCACACGTCTGGTGCATTATTTGCAAGCCGCGCTAACTTATATTGAAGTCAAAGAGCATGTCATAAGAAAGAAGCTCATTATTCCCTATCTTTCGAACCTGGCAACTCCTGTATTTTCTATTTTCAGGAAATTCTACATTTATACAACTTTTGGTAAGTACATAACTTATTCAGGACATGTTCTACTATAGTGTATAATTGAGTGGAACCAACATGAACATGTCTAACATCCCCCTATTATGCTTTTATTTTATGTACTATACAGCCAACACACATGTTATACAAACATACGAGCTCTCTAAGAATCAATAAGAAGTTCAATCCATGAAACAAAGTCAACCGGTGAATTATAATGAAACATGAGAAGAACCACAAGCAAGCATCAGGAAATTCTTACAGTGCAACAATACACCTGAACCCCATTAACTAGCACAACAGAAAAACCATGATCAAAGAATCAAACTCCAAATTCCACCAAAATTCGTACACAGAAAATTATCTATTATAAAACCCCACTATGCACCACAACCAAAAAGAAAAACGTAATCACGTACCATATGCTACCGAAATAAAAATAGATTGCCCACAAATATCCAACCACCATGAATCGAGTCAAAAGCTATGTATTTATGAATCTCCAAATCTCTAGGCAATGAATACATTGTGTTCTTGAACCTGAAATTTTAACTAAGCGCCTCTGTTTCTTTTTGTGTGAGCAGCCCGACTTTTGGACGGAACCAGAGAATGCGATTAGGAAAGCGTATCGTTTAACGGATACAAATCTATTGGAACAAGCCATTGATTTGGGCAAAGGGGGTTCAACGGCAGTGACAGCAATATTGATCAACTGCCAGAAGCTGGTAATAGCAAATGTTGGCGATTCCCGGGCTGTGATTTCTAAGAATGGTGTGGCTAAACAGCTTTCAGTTGATCATGAGCCCGCTTCTGAAAGGGAGAGCATTGAAAATAGAGGCGGTTTTGTTTCGAACTTTCCAGGTAATGGGTGCCTGAGCTTTTGGGGATGACGCTCAAGGTTACACCATCTTTTCCTGATATTGTTTTTGTTTCAGGGGATGTCGCGCGTGTTGACGGTCAGCTTGCGGTGGCGAGAGCATTTGGTGACAAGAGTTTAAAGAAACATCTTACTTCGGAGCCAGATGTGAGCATTGTAACAATCGACGAAGATACCGACCTCATAATATTGTTTAGTGATGGTTTATGGAAGGTAAGCCCTATCTAATCACATTTTTCTTTTATTGAACCTGCGTGTTGAACCTGAGATTTAATGGTCAGTTCCTTAAATTGCAGGTAATGTCAAACCAAGAAGCTGTCGATGCTATCAAAGGCATTAAGGATGCTCGATCTGCTGCAAAACACCTAACTGAGGAAGCTGTTAAGAGAAACAGCAAGGATGACATTTCCATCATTGTTGTAAAATTTTAGTGATCTGTAAGTGTGGCAACTTCACCTGTTTCCGTATGATAACGAACTCTTTTTTGTACCTTTCTTATGTTGGATAGAATGTTATGCATATTTTGTGTGGTATCCTAAGCTTTCTATACATAGGCAAACTGTAATGAAGTAAAGAAACTAAAGTTGAATTTGTAGCAGTGGAACATAATATTCTACCAAGCTTTCAATCGCTTTAGCGGTTCAGCTGATTGGATACCTAATCCGCCATTAAATTTCAAATTTGTTCTTGAACAATCTGAATTTCCTTCAGATGTTATCCCTTAGGTTCCCTTGGATAATTGAGTTTTAGTTCTGATACCTGACGTTGTTATAAAATCCTTCATCATAGTATAGTAAGTTGATGTTTTGGCTCTTAAGATTGGTAGCATAAGCTGATATGTCTGCAATGACTCCCTTTCGATTGCGGGCAAATGCATCCGATAAACTGAGCTTGGATTTTTCGACTTGAGAAGAAGGCTGTGACAACCCATCAATGAACCCTATCTTCCCATAGCAACCCCTTCTTCATCTTGGACATCTTCCCTGTCATTGTCAAGTTCTTGAGCTATGAAATCCTTATTTATGGCAGCTCTGAAACCTGCAGCTTCCATTGCAGGAGAAGGAGATATAAATAATGGAGAGCGGTAATGAAATGTTGAAATCAGAGTAAGATGGAAGACGAAAAAGTTGGAAGGACCACAAGCTAACATTAATTTGTCTCATGTTTGCTTTATGCAGTTCAGGATTTAACCCAAAAAGAAACAGATGTAAGATAACATTAATTTAACAAATCCTAACAGTCAACTACCCATACCTATACCTAAATTCTTAATTAACTTTTAGTGTTGTTAAGTTGTCGGATTATTACTTCCTCTCATCTTAAATAAAATCATTATCTCGAGGTTTTTTTTTTTTTTCATTTAGTTTAAATCATTCTCTGTTTTTCAAAAATCTGATGTAATACCAGATCACACATGTGTCGTGGAGGAGGACAATTTGATGTAGAATTATTTGCTTGTATTTTTCTTACAAAAATTGTGGTAATTTACAAATATTTAGAATTGTGTTGGCATTGTAAGCATTGCAATTGTTCATTAGTATTTAAATTATACTAACGTTGAAGGTAAAACAATTGTTTGAAATTAAGCTAATTTCGGAGGCGATAGAAACTATTTAGGACTATACTAATGTAATAAAGCGAGCTACCGTTCGATGAATGATCTTTAGTGAAATGAAAATGAACCCTTGGTGGAAGGGGGCCTTTACTAGTGCTTTCGTTTGTCTTATATGAACTTCACTTTGTAGTTTGATGGATGGTAGTCATTGACTTGAGAATATACAATGCCTTTTGAGATTTTTGACATTCATGCCTTTTATCTTTCTTAATAATGTGTTTGCGATGATGTTTTTATTCGTAGTTGACTTATATAAATTTCACTTTATTTGTGAGTTAGTGAGTAGTGTGTCTATTGGCTCAACAATCGAGGAATATATAATACATATTATCACGAGTTGTATAGTTGTTGATTGGACGATCTAGAGTTATATTTTTGGAAATATATACGTCTCACTTTTGCAGAGAGGTACTAAATGGTTCACGGAGGGGCCCTATTGTCAATTTTTGGAGATATGCCTCATCTCCATGTAGAGTGACTAAATGGTTTATGGGGGGCTTGATTGTTGATTTTTAGTGTTATGCCTCACCTCTATGGAGAGCCGCTAGATGGTTCATGAAGGATCCCAACTGTTTGATTCACGGAAGGGTTCAAAGGTGTCACCGTTGGCCTTACGGCAATTTAAATTTCAAAGTTTGGTAACTAAAATATAACGTCTTGAAAAATTAAATGGTTAAAATTATAGTTTATTTTTTTAAATTTAAAAATAATAAAAAGTGCAAGGACAATGCCATGTAATATATTATATGACGTGGCAATTTCACAAGTTATTGACAAGAGTTTAGCATTGCCATGTCATCTTAGTCACTAAGTATTGGGTGGCTAATCATTAATATTGATGTTTAAATATATAATTTGAAGCGTATATATATATTTATATAAAATATGAAATTTATGAAATAATAGACTAGTGTTGAATGTGACAAAAGACCATAATAATATCAAAATAAGTTTATAACTTAAATGTTTTAATTATAAATATGAAAATTTAAAAGGTTATTTTGGGAATTATATATATATAGAGAAGAATAAGAGAATAGAAGGAATTGTAAGAGAGGGAAAATGTTTAAAAAGTGGAAGCAGTTTGATTTCTTATATTACCTTAGCCTCTCAGCCTCAATGCTCTTAACCTCTTCCTTCCATCATTCCTTTTCTCCTCTCTTTTGCACTATCCTCTCATTCGCCACTTACATCTCCTGATATACATATTAGCCTGAAATTTTATTAATATGGAGAAATTAGATTTATAAAAATAAAAAAATAAACTAAACTATTAATGGTTCATACCTTATAGTCAATCTCCGACCAACGGTTGAAGCGAAGAACATTTTTAAAGTTTGGATGGCCATCCCACTCCAACGATTCCCACCACTCTTTCCTTGACTTGATAGTAAGAGAAGGTGGAGCATATGCAAATGGCTGCCCATTGCCAACAAAGGGAACAAATGGAGGAATTCTCTTCAGTTTATCACAATTTCCAAATTCGATAACTTGGAGAGAATCACAAACCATCACTCCACTTTTGCTGCAAATGCTCTTCAAATTTGGTAATTCCCACAAGTATAACTCTCTCAGTTTGGGAAGATGGAATTTGATTAATGCATCACTCCCTTTTTCTTCAACTTCTAATGTTGGTGCTCCCAATATTTCTACTATCTCATCACATTCTTCCACATAAATTTCTTCCAGGTTTTGGAGGTTTGGAAGCAACCAATGTGGAAGCAACGTTTTCATACTTGAGCATTCGAATATCTGAATTTTCTTAAGATGAGAAAAGGTTGCAGACGGAGCCAATGTTGATGTTGTTGTTGAACCAATTCCTTCATCTTTCATAATAAGGGCACTCAACTTTGGCAGATAAGTAAGATACAACACCTCGAGGCTCTGAAATGGATGAGCGGAAGAAGAGGCAAAAGAGGAGAGAGAAACAACACACTCTATCCCTTCACACCTCCAAATGCCACAAACTCTCAAGTCAATCACATTTTTGAAGGAAGAATTCTAATCGACTAAGCTTCTCAAATAGTCGCACTTTAAAATATGCAACTCTTGAATTTCAATTGAGTGCATAATTAACTCACCTTCCCAATTGTGGACTTCTCCAATTGTTACTACTTTTTCTATTTCAGGAGTCCAATCTAACGTAAAACGTGAGCCCACCTGTAATTTGTACTTGATGAGACTTCTCTTACTTTGTTGCATTGAGGCGATGAACTTATTGAATTCACTGATGTCTTTGAAACGTCCTGTAAAGCACTCCACCTTCTTCAATGGTTCCAACTCCTCTGCTTTTAGACTTATTTTTTCATTCTCCACCTCAAAACTCAAGTGCTGAAGGTGAACGAGTTTTGGTAAAATTCCTGCGGGTATCTCTTCCAGAGTCCACACTTGAAGATCAAGATATCAGCATATCCATGCCTTCAGGGACTTCCTCAATTTTAGTCAAACAAAGATCCAACTTCTTCAATTCTTGAAGCATCGAAAGACAAGGCAGATCTTTTAATTCATAACAGCCACGAAGCAACAATGTTGTGAGGTTCTTTAGTTCAGAGATGGAATTTGGTAAACTCTTGATCTTCGTAAAGGACAAATTGAGAACACTAAGACAAGGCATGTTTGTGAAGAAAGAATTTCGGATCTTCTTTATAGGATTGTTCTGCAATAACAAGGCTGTGAGCAGTTGGCATTTTGTGGGCAGCACATCTATGGAAATTTCTGATATGAGGTTACACATAAGCGATGCTTTCTCAATATCCAAACTCCATTGCTCCTTTTCTGGTAACTCCTCTAATTGCAAACCTGCTTGTATCATATATCGAGGATTCATACTTGTGATCGACAGTGCCATGTCTCTCACTGCATCATGCATCTTTACGCAAGGTATACCAAATTTTTTGGTAATATTTTCCAACAAGCAATTATCTTCTAATTTCTTCAAAATAACATGGCCCTTGTCTTTCATTTCTTGTCTTGTACCCATATCATCTATGAATCCCTCTTCAATCCAGCACTCAATTAGCTCATTGTTCCGAATTTCAAAATCTTCAGGAAATAATGCGCAATGTAAGAAACAATATTTCACTTTCTCGTCCGTTAAGTGATCGAAGCTAAATTTCAAACGCTCGATTACTTTAGCTTCCACTCCTTCCACTTTTTCTATTCTCTCTTTCAATTCTCTGAGTGCGTTTTTCCAAATAAGAGGGTCCTCTTCTCCTTTGAATGTACCAGCTACGACGACAATTGTAAGAGGCAGACCCGCACATTCTTCGACGACGAGCCTCAAAATTGGCATTAAAGTTTGATTTTGCACTATGTTAGGCCCAACTTTACTCAAGAATAGTGTCAATGCCTGTTGTTCCGAAAGGGGCTTCACTTTTATCACCATGCAACCCATATACTTACAGACATGCTCCGAACGGGTTGTCAACACCAACTTGCAGCCATTGCTGTCACTCGGCTCAGGGATCCCAACTTCTTCTAGAGAGACTTCATCCCACACATCATCTAGGATTAGAACATGCTTCCCTACTTTCTTCAGCATTTCTGACAAGATTGCAGCTCGTCTGAGCTTGTCTCCTTCTATGGCCAAATCTTCCTTCAACTTCAAAGCACTTGCAATATCATCTTGTACCTTCATTACATTGAACTCCTTTGATATGGTAACCCAGATTACTCTTTCGAATCTTTGTTCTTTCAAAAGATCATTGTGGATGTGCTTCATGATAGTGGTTTTACCCACACCGCCCATCCCCCAAACCCCAATCTTTTTTACCTCCTCTTGCATCAAACATGCCCAAATCTCTTTTCTGGCAGCTTCCTCCCCAACTAGTTCTGATGTTGGCAGTGGCAACCCACCACTAGGACCATCCATGGCAAGAGCTTCAGAGGCATTAGGAGCTTTATCAAGAAATTCCTTCATTTCTCGAGTCTTTTCATCAACCAGCTTTCCGTTCCAAGCACGACAGAGATATCTCCCGTTTCTGACTTTATTTTCCACATCCTGTGCTTCCGCAATCATCTCTTTCGCATCTTTCAACCAATTTTCAGCTCCCTGCTTTGGTATCTTCCCCGAAGGAGAAAGAAGCTCTGCTTTCAATTGCAGCTCTATGTCTTCCATTTTACAATTCAATTCATCTCTGATCCTCCCGAAGTTTCTCACATAATCATTCAGCTTTCTGTGATATTTCAAGTATTTACAAACAGGAGGTCCAAGACAATTTGGAATGCCAACAGCGGGCTCTACGTATTCCATTGCTCTGCCCCTGCAACGCAATCATATATGTTAGTGTATTGGATTTTTGAATAAGTTTTTATATGTTAGTGTAAGCATGAAAAGGAAGCATAAATGCAATGGCCTTTATTAGATGGAGCTATGGATGGGTGGCAGACAGAAACATGATGAAATTCTGGTCACCAGAGTTAACCTCTCAATGTATATAAAATGCTAGATTCAAGTGTGCAGGAGTTCATTACAGAATATTAAGAGCTAAAATGTTCAACAGTTTGAGATTTCTATCTATGATAGATTATGTCTGCTATCCTGTCTTAAAATCTAAAACTGTTGATAATCAGTAGAGGAAATCATTGCCTTATTACCTGACTTAGTGGCTGAAAAGTATTGAGAGATTAGAACTGAAAATGAAGCAGTGAAGTTGACTTCCTTGACTATCGTACAAAGCTGGCAGATAATAAATAACAATCATTGCATAGTCATGAATGAAGCAAAGAAAAGCATGTCATGAAGGAAGCAAATGAAAGAAAATTACCTTTGACGGGATGCTTGAAATTTTGTGATAGACCTTGGAGATCAAAACAAATTATAAACAGTGAAGAAGAAAGAATGTTGTGGGTAGAAAGGCAGAACTATTAAGAAATCATTGCATAGTAATGAAATAAGCAAATGAAAGGAAAGTAGGTAGAGTGGATGGTTGAAATTTTGTGATAGAAGAAAGAATGTTGTGGGTACAAAGGCAGAAGTATTAAGGAAGGAATCCCATCTTGTTTTACTTTTCCTTTGCTTCTGCCATTATAGTTGGCATTTTCGGTCTTTGATTCTCAGCAGTTGTAACTATTAGTTGATTTACGATTTGATTGTTCTTTAAATCTGTAATAATTCACTACTTGATAATAACATCTTTATTCTGCCATCTCTTTCCCATTCTTTATGGACAATACTAACAAGTTTTGCAGTCATCTTGGTGCTCAATTGTAACAACAACATCATCATCATCATCATAAAATGGGAAAGTATGGTATAAGAATGCCTAATTATATGTTACAACTTGAAATTAAATATACTAGTCGGCATCCTATAAAAAATTATAGTTTCGTATTAAATTTTAGATTTAACTCTAGAAAATTTCTCACATATGGATGTTTGTAATATGTGAATAAATCTATTCAAGTTAAAATAAATATTTAGATACATATAAATTCCTTCATAAGTTACACTTTTAAATCCAAATTGTAGTTTATTGATTGAGTGTTTACCATTTTAGAAATAGCGAAATTCAAATTATCATTGTACCCAAATTTGAAATTGTTTTAAAATTTTAGAATATAATAAAATTAAAAATTAAATAAAAGTAGACAAACATTTCAAAAATAAATAAAACGAGGGATAATTATTTTATAATCCTCTAAAACTTCTCTTTATTATCTATATCGAAATATCTAATAACCATTCTTTAAAAGAAATATAGAAAAAAATTAAGCAAAATAATTTGTTTTATGTTTTTATCTCTTATGTTCCTTAACATAGCTTTTACATTATAAGAAAAGATAAAATTCTAAATATAATTTATTTTTACAATTCGAGTTTTGAAAAATAATTTAAATGTAATGAAATTTTGAATTGAGTTTGAAAAAGAAAATTTTGTGGTATATTTTGTATTCTTTATACTAAAAATGGCCTCAAGTTCAATTTCATAAGCTTCATCATATCAGTTCTAGATGTTCTTTAAAGATATGAAACTCAACTTGATAATATTATTAATTTAGTTTTGAGAAACATTGAGAAAGCATGTAATGATCTAATTTGTTTTGGTTTTGTTTTTAATTTATTAGTGGATTCTATTGAATGATAATTTTCTTTATTTCTCTTACAATTTAGTTATTCAACAACATATTCAAGATTTTATTCTTCTATAATTTTTATATACAATTTTCTATTTTATAAATAAATTTGAGTTTTTTTATAATTTTTATACAAAATCAAGGTCAAATTGATAGAAAATATAAAAATTGAAGGCTATAATTATTATACCAATCGAAACAAGTTCCACTTAGCAGTTGGGTGACAAAAGAAAAACAATTTCGAAATCATTAGTGACAAAATTGTAATTTTTAATTAAGTGATCAAAATAAAAACTTACCCATAGTTGAATCACTGATGGTTTAATTTAACCTAAATTCTTTTAAAGTTTTAAGTTTAAAACTTTTTTTTATCAATACTATGTATTAAGCCTTTTACGTTGGTGTCATCCATCAATTAGGTCACAACTCAATAAGAAAATTACCAAAAAACCATTTTATTTGCAAAGTAAGATATATGATTACAAGGGTATTTTTGTCCTTTCATACTTTTATAAATCAATAAGAAATTATCCATAATGATATTTGAACCAAGGATACAATTCATTTAAATCTTTTTCATTTACTTTTGAACTAAAGAAATTTTTATTTTCACTTGAATCTTTAATAAGTATATCAGTATTCTAAACTTTTATTTATTTGTGTATATAAAAATATTGTTGTTTTAGTGTTACAAATAAACACGACACCAACTCAAGATTGAAGATAAAATAATGATAAACAATTATATTTGTAACATTCCGAAATAGGGCCTAAACGGAACAGTGGTTGCGAAACCACAAATTTAGGGTAAAAAAAATATATATATATATATATATATATATATATATATATTATTATTTTGAGGTTCATGGTATGATTACATGATTGTGTGAAAATTTCGTGATAAAATTCTATGCATAAAGTGCTTAAATTGAGGTTAGGGACTAAATCGAATAATTTGCAAAACTTGCATTCTAGAAGTTTTTAGTATGAAATTATTTTGGAATATTGATTAGGAGATCTTAAATGGTAATTTGACCAATTTTAAGTTCATGGACAAAATTAGGACATGGAAGGAATTTTTGAAAGTTTAGTAAGGAGGGGCATTTTGGTCATTTGGTTATTAACATTAATAAAAAGGTGAAAAAGATGATAAAATTGTATCATCTTCTTCAAGTTACCAGCAGAACCTTACCTCTCTCCATAGCTGGGGTTTATTCAACTTTCAAGCTTCATAGTAAGTGATTCCAAGCCCCGTTTTTAATGATCTTTACGTTTATGAAGTCCCGGTAGCTCGATAAAGCTTATGCTAGCAATAATTTAAGTTAGGAGTCAAATTTGGAAAAATACCCATAGGTGAAATTTGTGTATTTTGATGTTTTATGATGGAATATGAGGTTTTAAATTATGTTAGACAACTTGTGCTACTTGGTTTTAAGTGAAAACGAGTAAAAAGGCTTAATCGGTAAAAATACCTAATAGTCATAAGTACATGTTAGTGTGTGAATTTGATGTTGCCATAGAAGGGAAAAATGATCAGCATGTCATAAAACATAAGAAAATAGGATGAAGTTTAATTTACGAGCCTTGGGGCAAAAGTGCAAATATGTGAAAGTTTAGGGGCAAAATGTAATTTTTCCAAAGTTTGAGTAAAGGGTTGTTTTGATAAATGTTGATATTAAATAAGCTAAATTTGCTATTATAGATCAAGAAGAGCGAAATTGAGAGTAGATCGGGAAAAGAAAAGTAAAGGACTAAATTGTAAAGTTTAGTCACATTTTGTATCGAGGTAAGTTTACAGTAAATAAATGCAATATTCTTTTATTTTACATTATTATTGTCAATTTCAGCATTTATATATTTATGTTATGAAAATATTTAAAGTCGAATTTAAGGTGAAGTGACAGAGGAAAAGTGTTAGAAAGCCGGTTGAACCCTAGGAATGTTAGGATATTAGGGTTGACAGGACAGAACGAAATGAGCCATGTAAGTCCATATTAGAAATATGGCTTTGGAGACAGGATTGAGCCATGTAAGTCCATATTATATATGGCATTGGAGATAGGAATAATTCATGTAAGTCCATGTCAAAGACATGGCATTGGCAGGATATTGATAGACAGGAACGACCCTAGTATCCTTAGTATTCCGAGTGGTTCAACGGGTCAGGATACGAGTTAAATTACAGTGAATTAACAGCAAAGGAAAAGTAGATTATACTTATGAAAAGGAAAGGTCGTAAGAAAGAAGGTAAGGGAATAAAGAAGAAGATAGAAATTGAGAAGTAAAGAAATTTATGATGTTAGATGATATTATGCATAATTATCCATTATGTTGAATGTTGTGATTTATTTGCTTGTAAGCTTACTAAGCCTAGTGCTTAATCTCTTTATTTTCTTCTTCTCATAGTACTTATCTAGCCACTCGGGATCGAAGGAAACGTCGGAGGCCGATCACACTATCAAATAAATAACTTCGGTATAATTAGACGTTTTGTTTTGTGTATGGCATGTATAGAAACTTAGCCACTTTTGGTATAATATGAACAATGAATGATGTGTAAATACTTGCTAGTGATTAGCTAATAAAATGGCCAATGATATGCATGTTTATTAATATGTATGATTGAATGGTGATTATCACATGAAAATTATGAAAATGTGAAAGTAACCTAAAAACAGATTCAAGTAACAGCAATAACGTAACTTTGAAAAATCACTAAAATTTTATAAACATAGTTTGAAGATGAATAATATATGAAATTAAAGCTTATTATGTCTATTTTCTTATGGAATAAGAAAAATAGGTAAAGGTATTATATTTCATGATATATCTGAGTTTTAGTGAAACAGGGTCAGAGCAATTTCTGGAACCCTGTTTCAACTTTGGAAATTCACCATAAATTTTACAAAACTAATTAGAAGGTATACTTTATATGGTTATAATCCTTGTTGAGTCTAGTTTTAAGAGAAACAAACGGCTTAGTGATATGAATTTTGTACAGGAAGAAACATGGTTCGTAGTAACAAGAGGTTAGTGCAGTCGAGTTTTGAAACAGGGGAAACTTTAACTAATAAACTGTACTAATTGGCCAAGTCAAAAATCTATGAAAAAAATTAGTAGATAGATATATGAGTCTAGTTTCAGGAAAAATTTACGGATCTTAATTTCGAGTTTTGGAACTCAAGATATGAATTTTTAGGCGACTACGACGCAGAATGGCAGCACATTTCGAAATGCTTAAATAAACAATTTAAACCTATTTAAGGGATAGAATAAGTTTAGTAATGCCTCGTGCTCGATTCTGGAAATAGTCTCGGGTAAGGAGTGTTACATTTATTGGTATCAGAGCAGGTTTAGTCGGTTCTCGGAACAGTTAGTGTGAGAAAAAGTCTAGCTATACATGCCATACTTGTATTTTGATAGTGTGACGACTCCTGACGATTTTTTTTAAATATTTTGTTTTATAGTAATGGATCCCGGGCGAGCCGGTGATGATGATGTAGAAAGTAATGCGCCTGCTTCCACAGAAGGGGCAGCGCCATCTGAGAATAGGCCAGTAATAGTTGATCAGGGAGGAGTGACTCGAGAAGCTCTCTTCCGAGCTTTGAATGATTTATTTGCCGAGTTCGTTCGTACGAATCCGGCAGTTAGACCTCCACCCCCTCATGATTCTCAGGCTACCCATGTAGCTCAAGCTTCCCCAGTCACAGGTACAGTGGTAAGAGAAAAACCACCAGTTGATAGAATCAGGAAACAAGGGGCAGAAGAGTTCCGAGCAACAAAAGATGATGATGCGAAAGAGCGAATTTTGGTTAGAAAATATTATCGAGTCTTTGACAAATTATCTTGTACACCGAGGAATGTATGAAATGTGTAGTATCACTTCTTAGAGACTCAGCCTACTATTGGTGGAAGACACTTGTATCAGTTGTACCGAAAGAGAGGGTCACTTGGGATTTCTTTCAGGAAGAATTTCGTAAAAAGTACATCAGTCAGAGGTTTATTGACCAGAAGAGAAAGGAATTCCTGGAATTGAAACAAGGCAATATGACGGTGACCGATTATGAGCGTGAATTTGTCAGGCTCAGTAAATATGCTCAAGAATGTGTGTCCACAGAGGCTATCCTGTGTAAAAGGTTTGAGGATGGGTTAAATGATGATATCCGACTGTCAGTGGGTGTCCTAGAAATAAAAGAGTTCGTTATTTTAGTTGAGAGAGCCTGTAAGGCAGAGGAGCTATTAAAAAGAAAAGGCAAAGTTGAGACAGAGACACAAGATACAAAGAAGAGATGATGAGCAGATCATTTCAGGGCTACATCCAAGAGGCCCAGAGAGTTTTCTACGGATCTAGCTTTTCGCAGGGGCAATCTAGTCGAATAGAGGTAGCAGATTTAAGGATTCAAGGCTCGACCACCTCGACTACGAGTGTAGGTAATGTCGATGTGGTAGATCGTGGTGTCCACGGTGTGGTAGACTTCATTATGGTCCTTGTCGGGCAAAGAAAATGTTTGCTATAAATGTGGTGCTCCAGATCATTTTGTACGAGAATGTCCGAAGTGGCTAGCCGAGAGGTAACACAGAGTGCTAGATCCGAAATGCTCCTACTAGAGGCAGATCATCGAGGCAACCGGAGTAGGAGCAAGTAATGTGAGGTACCTCTAGAGATTCGGTGTGAGACCGGATGTTAGAGCCCTGCAAGGACTTATGCTATTCGTGCACGCGAAGAGGCATCCTCCCGATGTGATTATGGTACATTTTCTCTACATGATATTAATGTCATTGCTCGATTGATCCGGTTCAACTCATTCTTATGTTTGTATGAAATTGATGCCTAGTATAAGTATGCCTATAGAATCTCTGAATTTGTGATTAAAGTATCGAATCCATTAGGCAAGCATGTATTAGTAGATAAGGTATGTAGAAATTGTCCTTTAATGATTAGAGGCTACTGTTTTCCTACCGATCTCATGCTATTGCCATTTGATGAGTTTGATGTGATTCTTGGTATGGATTGGTTGACTACACATGATGTGATAGTGAATTGTGGAAAGAAATTCATTGAGTTGAAGTGTGAAAATGGTGAAATTCTTGGGTTAATTCGAAAGAGTCGATAGTTCATTTCCTATAATTTCTGTTATGTCCGCTCGTAAATACTTGAGAAAAGGGTATGAAGCTTATCTTGCTTTTGTGTTGAACACTAAAGATCCGAATTGAAAATTGAATCGATGTCTGTGGTATGTGAGTTTCCGATGTGTTTAGGAAGAACTACCGGGTTTGCCTCTGTTAAAGAAGTTGAGTTTGGTATTGAGTTGATTCCGGTACCACACCCATTTCTATTGCTCCTTATAGAATGGCTCTATTGGAATTGAAAGAATTGAAAGCTCGATTGCGAGAATTAACAGATAAAGGCTTTGTAAGACCCAGAGTTCACCATGGGTGCACCAGTGCTATTTGTGAAAAAAAAACGGATCGATGAGATTGTGCATAGATTATCGGCAACTTAACAAGGTAACAATGAAGAACAAGTATCCATTGCCTAGAATTGATGATTTGTTTGATCAACTGAAGGAGCTCTTGTTTTCCAAGATAGATTTGAGATCCGGATACTATCGATTCTGCGAGTTAAAGAGTCGATGTCCTGAAGACGCTTCCGGACTAGGTATGGTCATTATGAGTTCCTTGTGATGCCATTTGGCTTGACTAATGCTCCTGCCATTTTATGGACTTAATGAACCGAATTTTAGACCATACTTAGATAAGTTTGTAGTTGTGTTCATTGATGATATTTTGATTTATTCTCATGATGAGACCGAGCATGCGAGCATTTGAGAACGCTTTACAAATTCGAGAGATAATCGGTTGTATGCCAAGTTCAGCAAAAGTGAGTTCGTTACGAAGTTGGTTTTCTTGGACATATTGTCTCGTGAAGGTATTAAGGTTGATCTGAGTAAGATTTCAACCATTGTTGATTGGAAGCCTCCTAGAAATGTATCAGAAGTTAGAAGTTTTCTTGGTCTTGCTGGATATTATAGACGATTTGTGGAGGGATTTTCCATGATAGCTACCCCGTTGACGAGACTGCTACGGAAGGATGTTAAGTTTGAATGG